>NC_088874.1:35585253-35789568 GCF_032884065.1 Artemia franciscana | reverse complement strand
CTTATTGCTTTTACAGGTATTGCTTCCTTGCGTTTGATTATCATGAAAGAGTGGTTGCAAATAGAGAGTCAGTTGTAACACTTTTAGAGAGAATGAAGTTGGATGGATGGGCTGTTGGAAAAACAAAAGTCTTTCTAAAATATTATCACGTTGAATATCTATCACGACTTCATGATGAACATGTAAGAAGAATTATAAGAATTCAGGCGTGTGTCAGACGTTGGCTTGCAAAAATAAGAATGGATAAACAGAAATCTGAGCCAGGTGATCTTTTTTTCATTTTCTTTTGACTTTGAAAGACTCTGTTGTTTACCTGTTATTACTTTTTCGTTCAACATTATTTAGTGTTACTATTTATTGGATAGGTCAAATCGATCCATTATATCTACGATTTTATTTGGAATTGTAATACAAATGTTCCTGCCATTGCCCAGACCGAAAAAAACTTAACTGATTTCAAAGAAAAAGTTTACCGGCATAATCTCTCTAGAAATTGATCAAACTTAAAATTCAATAAGATATAGAATTAAGATTGAAGATTAGTATATAAAGTGAGCCGAGAATCCATTTATATCTGCAAGTTTTACGCAGTTAAAAATTATCACCTTGCAAACGTGTTGCTGGGGCACGTTCCGGAAAAAAAAAACTAAAAAATAAAGAAGAAAAATAAAATAAAAAAAGAAGAAAAAACCATAAAAAAAACTAAAAAAAGGTAAACAACTAAAAAAAACTAAAAAGAAAAAAAAGAAAAAACTAAAAAAAAGAAAAAAACTAAAAAAGAAAAAAATTCAAATTAAAAAACAAGGGATTACAAAAATTCAAAAACCTTAAAAAAGAAAACCAAAACTTTGAAGCTTAGTATATATCATTGTTAGAAATTGGACTTGCTTTAACAATCAAATATCTTTGAAAAAACTGCAATAGAGCAAAAGGGACAATGAGAATCCCTATATAGAAGCCTGCTGCGTGCTCTGCTGGGGCCCAGCGGCGAAGCCGCTGCGACCCAGCTAGTTAGGTATAAAATCGTAACTATAAAAACATAACAGACAAGTACACATATTTCAGGTACAAACTAAAGAGAGAAACTCAGTATAGGAACAGCTTTGATAGACTTTGACGTCTACGTCTTTACTCTTATTAAGAGTGAATATGTGCGATTAGTATTCCTGCATTCTTGCAGACTCAAGTACATTTTAGACTGGGCATTAGATGGGAACAACTGAAGGACCCTTAAACCAATCTACAGCTACATCAAAAGAACGAAAGCTGAGCCGCTGGGGCCGGATGTCTTTCTCTTTTAACTTAGGTATAGATTCCAACTTGTAGCCTACAGCCATAGGAATAGGGGCTTAGTGAACATTCTAGATTCTTTCAGTGCTGTACTTGCAATTACACTTTTAGTAAGTGAGAATTTTCATTCAAGATGCAGTTGATGACCTATTAAGATGAATTTACGCTGAAGCATAAATCTGACCCAAAACTTTTCCTAGACCTGAATACTGCATTAGGTGTTCTGTGCCTGCTAATAAGCTCCTTGGCCACGCGGAATTGACCAAACTTCAGATACATGTTCTATACTCTATTATGCTCTATACTCTATACTATACTCTATACATGAGCTTCTAATAAGCTCATTGGCCACGCGGAATTGACCAAACTTCAGATACATGTTCTTTAAAGGTGGGTCCAGGGGCTTCAGCTGGATATATTGAATGTTTGAAGGTGTTTTTCTATACCTTTAAAAATAGTTTTGCCTCTTTTAAGGGGAAAGACGGAAAGAGCTGGAATTTCATTTAGTTGAAAGCCCTCTGGTTACCTTGAACTATGTAGTACCTGTGGTATAGCTAGGGCTTCACCTGGATATATTGAATGTTTGAAGGTGTTTTTCTATACCTTTAAAAATAGTTTTTTCCTCTTTTAAGGGGAAAGAGAGGGAAAGAGCTGGAATTTCATTTAGTTGAAAGCCCTCTGGTTACCTTGAACTATGTAGTACCTGTGGTATACCTAGGGCTTCAGCTAGATATATTGAATGTTTGAAGGTGTTTTTCTATACCTTTAAAAATAGTTTTGCCTCTCTTAAGGGGAAAGAGAGGGAAAGAGCTGGAATTTCATTTAGTTGAAAGCCCTGTGGTTACCTTGAAATATGTAGTACCTGTGGTATAGCTAGGGCTTCACCTGGATATATTGAATGTTTGAAGGTGTTTTTCTATACCTAAAAAAATAGTTTTTCCTCTTTTAAGGGGAAAGAGAGGGAAAGAGCTGGAATTTCATTTAGTTGAAAGCCCTCTGGTTACCTTGAACTATGTAGTACCTGTGGTATAGCTAGGGCTTCACCTGGATATATTGAATGTTTGAAGGTGTTTTTCTATACATTTAAAAATAGTTTTTCCTCTTTTAAGGGGAAAGAGAGGGAAAGAGCTGGAATTTCATTTAGTTGAAAGCCCTCTGGTTACCTTGAACTATGTAGTACCTGTGGTATACCTAGGGCTTCGGCTAGATATATTGAATGTTTGAAGGTGTTTTTGTATACTTTTAAAAATAGTTTTGCCTCTCTTAAGGGGAAAGAGAGGGAAAGAACTGGAATTCCATTTAGTCGAAAGCCCTGTGGTTACCTTGAAATATGTAGTACCTGTGGTATAGCTAGGTCTTCAGCTGGATATATTGAATGTTTGAAGGTGTTTTTCTATACCTTTAAAAATAGTTTTGCCTCTCTTAAGGGGAAAGAGAGGGAAAGAGGTGGAATTTCATTTAGTTGAAAGCCCTGTGGTTACCTTGAAATATGTAGTACCTGTGATATAGCTAAAAATCAATTATTCAGGAATTACTGCAGGGCTGAGAAAATTGTCCTTTTAAGCTAAGTATATCCCCAAACATGTTGCTTTTGATAATTTTCAATTGAAGAATCATTTAATACTAAAAAAGAAGCGAAAAGCAACTGTGTTTAGACAACACAATTGTTTTTAGTGCCTTTTCAGAAAACACAAAACGCTACTAAAATGAAAAACTTATGTGCACATTTTGACAGTGATGCATTAAATTGTTAAATATTTTGAATCTTCTCTCAGAAGATGCTTAATGAAATTTTACAAGTTTAACAAGATTCGAGAAGAAAAGTAAAAATCAAAGAATAGAAAAAATTAAAGAAGAAAAGTAAAAATCAGTGATTTCGGAATTACTTCAAGGCTGAGAAAATGCAATTTTAAGCCCAGTGTATCCCCAAACATGTGGCTTTTGATAATTTTCAATTGAAGAATCATTTAATACTAAAAATGAACCGAAAAGCAATTGTGTTTAGAAACAAAACTGTTTTTAAGTGCTCTGTTCAGAACATACAAAACACTACTAAAATGAAAAACTCATGTGCCAATTTTGACAGTGATGCATTCATTTGTTATATATTTTGAATCTTCTCTCAGAAGACGTTCTATGAAATTTTACAAGGTTAACAAGATTCGAGAAGAAAATTAGAAAACAAGAAGACAAAAACTTCGAGAAGAAAAGAACAAACAACAAGACCAAAACTAGAGAAGAAAAGAAGAAAACAAAAAGACAAAAATTTAAGAAGAAAAGGAGAAAACGAGAAGACAAAAGACTCGAGAAGAAAACAAGAACACAAACAAGTAGAGAAAAAAAATAAGTAGACAAAAAAAAATCGAGATGAAGAAAAAATAGCGCAAAAATTATAAATAATCTGATTAACATTCAGGAATTATTTACTAATAGTTAAACATTCGGCGACCGAATTAGACTTGTTCTAATTAATTTTATTTACAATTTTTGTTACAAATTTGTGTAAGCATCTAAATCTGTCTTTCTCAATTTGCCACACAAAACATCCAACAAATTTAATTTAAGCCCAAATTTCAATGGGACACTAAAACACAAACTAAACTCGTATTTGTTCATTTGTATTACTACCAAATTTATTAAATCATCATAACTAACTTTTTATTTGTTGATTTTAGGTGTATTGTCGATAACAACACCAATCGCAGAATTTCCTCGAGATTTTCCAACTGGACTTTCTAGAGATGAAGCGGCTGTTATTATCCAGAAGTGTAAGTTGTGAGCTTTCTATGCCTTAACAGCCTCATATAAAGATTTCTGCAGTGTTAACAACGCCAATTGCATAATTTTTCCTACTGAACTTTCCAGGGAAGAGGCGACTGTTATTATGCAAAAGTATAAGTTCAGATCGTGTTCCAGGAGCGACAAAAAAGGAAATAATGTGAAATGAAAATTAAATTTGTTCTATCTAGGTGAGAGCGAATTAATGCTGAAACAATTAAAAATTAATTTCGTATTAGATTTTTGATGTGGGTTTTTTGATTTGATTGAGATTAACCAGCGTATTTAGTGAATTAACGTCTACACATTTATCATCAAATTGGAAAAAATGGAGGCAAATGACCAAATTTATTGAGAATTAATGAGTATTAATTTATTAACGCCCATTATTTCCAGATTTTTTCTCCTCACTGATTAAAATTTCCCATATTTTAATAATGATTATAATACGTATTAATGAATTATTTTATTAACCGTTCCAGGTTTGCTGCTAATTTTCATTATATTTGAAAATTTATCATCAAATTGGAAAAAATGGAGGCAAATGACCAAATTTATCGAGAATTAATGAGTATTAATTTATTAACGCCCATTATTTCCAGATTTTTTCTCCTCACTGATTAAAATTCCCCATATTTTAATAATGATTATAATACGTATTAAGGAATTATTTTATAAACCGTTCCAGGTTTGCTGCTAATTTGTATTATATTTGAAAATAAATTTGTATTATATTAAAATTTCAACCAGGAACTTTCTTTAAAGCTTTCTGTACAAAATATTATGCGGTAAATGTTTTTTTCTCGGACAAGGTATTTTCTTTTTATATTGAATTAAACTCGTAACGCAAACTAAAAATAAGAATGAGTAATTGAGATTTATATAACTCAGTGACGAAATCGCTTCTGTCCAGTGAAACTTTTTGATTTTCACCCCTTACGCTCGGGGGCACACATTCAAGAAAATTTATGGGGGTGGGGACTCTCTTCATTTTAGTTAGAAAGCAGCTTTTCCTATCTAGTGGGGGAGGGGTATAACTATGTTTCTTTTTAATGATTTTAACAAAAATACAAAAACAAAGTATTTTTCAAAATTGAGTGAATACACGTCCCTGCATAAATGGAAAAGACCGATATTTAATTTAACAATGATTGAAATATTTCAACCCTCCCTACGTTCAAAATTGCCGTAAATCGCATCATTGTCCGAAACTCATTTTCGTCATACTGCCATGAAATGTAATTTTAATTATAATTTAAAGTGGTCGCAATCACTGCCAGAATCTAATCGTATTCGAAATGTAAGTACTTCAATATAAATAAACCTTTTAATTCGATATTGTAAGTAAAATAGTAAAATTCTTTGTTACACTTTGTTACTATTGGGATGACACGACAGTTTTTGTAAGATTTAAAGTATTTATATTTAACCAATTGGTAGCAAACTATTTGTTATTGGTAAATAATAGGGTTATTAGTAAATAGCGTAGTAGATGCTATTGGTAAATATGTTATTGATATTCGTTATTGGTAAAGCATACATGGATTTACCAATAACAAATTTCATGCAGAAATTTCGTCAATATGAACAATAATGCCCCCATCCGTCCACCTAGAACTCGGTAGTAAAATTTTTATCAAAGAATTACTACTACAAAACTACTATTCATCGAACATTTGGACTAAATAATCAAGTTTGGTGCAAAATTTGGTAAATTTGGTAAGAATTTGGTAAATTTGGTAAATAATCAAGTTTGGTGCAATTTAACATTTTAATTCTTAGGCAGAAAATATGAATTATTTTTAATTGTTAACTATTTTTAATCATTTGAAATATTCTTAGGCTCTACCAATTATTCTTACTATCGATTTACATTACAATTGACGAAGAAGTTAAAATAACGAATGAGAGAGGGATGGCAAATATATTTGCTGACCATTTTAGGAAAGTTGGAAATTTTTAGGAAAGTTGGAAATTATCTGGTAAATCAAATTTCTGATTGAACACATAGTCATAGAAAATATTTATCAAATAAAATAGATAAGACTATATCTGTATACCCTTTACAGTTCTTGGGATACCAAAAAGCTGTTACTAGTTTGAAAAATTTATTTTCGACAGGATGTGATGGTATGTTGACTTCCCTGTTTAAACATTGAGCTGATTTATTTTCTCAGCCGCTTTTACATATTTTTAAGTCTTTTTTAAGGAAAAAAGGCATTTTTTCCAGTTTCCCTTAAAGTAGCTAAGGTTTTACCTTTATTTAAAAAGGTGACAAAGTTAGTCCAAACAGTTACAGGCCTATTACAATTTTATCACCCGTTTTTAAAGTTTTTGAAAAGACAGTAAAGAGTAGGTATACTTTATTTCTGGTAAAGAAATTTTTTTTTCTCACACCCAGTTTGTTTTTTTGAGTGGTTTGTCAACAGAGCAAGCAGTTGCCCCTTTATACCATTTCTTATCAGAGGCTACGGATGATAAGTATCTGGCGGCAACTATACTTTTGACATGAAAAAGCTTTTGATGCAATAGACCATGCAATTCTTCTTGGTAAGTTGAAAAACATAGGAATTCGTGGAATAGCTCTTAACTTAATGAAATCGTATTTACCTAAAATAAGTTTGAAAGCCCAAGTTGGTGAGAAATAATCTCATATTTTCCCACTAGAAAATATAGGGGTACCTCAGGGGTCAGTATTGGGGTCGATACCTTTCATAATTTATATGAATGACCTTCCAAATTGCATGCCTTCGGAAGAAGAATTATCGATATTGTTTGCGGATGACACATCAATTCGTTTGAAGGTGGGCAATGAGGAGGAACTACGATTGTCCCTCGAAACTGTTGCTCTGAATGTAAATTCTTGGTTTCATTATAATCGATTAATACCTAACCTAGAGAAGCCGAAATTTATTGATTTTTTGAAGAATTTCCAAGTCAATGAGAGGTGTGTCATTTCAATCTGTTAATATTGAAATTTTCGCTCTAAAAAGACTTGATGTATTTGGATATTTAGGGGGTATTTATATATATTCAGCTTTGTCGTTTAAAGCATATATTAGTAAACTCATGGCAACACTGTCCAGGAATCTCAGTTGTTTGCACCGATTGAAGTTTCTGTTTCCGTACCATATCATGAGGACTTCATACTTTTCATTAATTGGATGCTATTTTCAATATTACCCGAACGTTGGATGTTGACTTTCCCTTTGCATTGACGACGACTCCAAATTTTTCAAAATACATCAATAAGAATCCTGGACCATTTCTTTACCCCACTCAAGGAAGACAGGAAAATTATTTAAAACTAAAACATCTTTTTAATATATATATATATATATATATATATATATATATATATATATATATATATATATATATATATATATATATATATATATATATATATATATATATATATATATATATATATATATAAATATATATATATAAAATTTAACACCAAGAAATCGGTGGTGTATTTGATCTGTAATATCATCATATCTTGGTTAGGCCTGGGCATGATTTGAACAAAAAATCCAATAATAAATATAAAAAAAAATACTTTTTCAATTGAAATTAAGAATCAACTTTAAAACTTAAAACGAAGAGAAATTAGTTTGTATGTGAGGGGTGCTACCTCCTCCTCAAGCCTTTACTTTTTACACTAAAGTTTAAATTTTTGTCCCAGTTCTTTAAGAACAACTGCTGATACACTAAGATGTATCAGCAATCGTGGAATTTATACGCAATGGATTGAAATGAAACGAAATAAATTAAAATAAGAAGGTCATTATTTCTTAAAGTGCTTGTGCTTCTAGATAGAAAAACGAAAATATTATTTTGAATTACTTACAAAATTTTATTTATGTTTTCTAGAAACACATTAAACAAGGAACAAAAACAACTTGGCGATTTATTATTGAGCAGAATGGAAGCTCTAAACTATAAAAACTAACTCACGGCCACTTTAATGGTAGTTAAAACTGTCTTTTTTTAAATAATCCAAAAAAAATTACAAAACAAAAATTCTAATCAAGTTAAAAAAAAATGAAAAAAAACAAATTTTCTCTGTCATTATGACGAATTACCCTATTAAAAACTTGAAAATTACTTTGATTCTGATAGACTTCTAAACAAAATATAATTTATAGATTTTTTGGTCTATATGACTGAAAAATACCAACCTGAAACAATTTCCAATTGCCGACTTAGAAATTATTCATTGACTTTTCAGATTACCGTGGCTATGCAGTAAGGGACAAATATGGACCTGAACTGAATAGAAGACTCAGTATAAAAAAGAAAAGAGAATCGATTAATGCCGAGAGTGAAAATAAAGAAAACTCTGAGAAATCAATGGCAGATGTTGTTAAAAAAGGAGAAGATCTGAAAGAGTTTGTTCAACAGGTAAAAAAAAATCTTGTACATACATGTTGCCGTTTTATAAGTTAGCGATTGGTATTCTGTGATTTTACCATTTTCTCTTCGTGTTTCCTTTCGTCTTCTCTTTCTTCGGTGTTTCTTTTTGTCATCTTCTTTGCTCCGTTATTATTTTTGTTAAAATATTTCAAATACTTTTGCTGTTTTATAATTTAGCGATTGGAATTCTTTCGTCTTCTCTTTCTTCAGCGCTTCTTTTGTCATTTTCTTTGCTCCATTGTAATGTTTGTTAAATTTGCGGTTTCTCAATAAACTGATTCAATCATTTCATGTTATTTCTATTTTGGGAGAAATAAGGTCTCAAAAATTATCCAAAATGTTAATTCCGGTACTATAACATAAAATATACGTTAATAACGTAAATATTAATGTCATTAATCAGCTACCATATATAAAACGTTATTAGAGAGACCATCTTATTGTGGATAAAATTTATTAGTAAAAGACTGGGAAGCGTTAAAGTGTCTTGTGTGGATGTTGCTTTTGTGGCTTATGACATGTGTTGTCCAGTTTCATGAAAGAAATGGAGATGCTCACATAAATCTGAGGAACATACGTGGTTCTGTTCGTGAAGAAGATAAGTGAGCACTGCCACCTTGGTATAAGCGATCAAATGGATTTGAGACAGCTCATCAAACGATTGCTCACAACGAAAAGCAAAGGCGGGTAAGATGTTTTAGGCTAACGGGTGGGGTAGGGGTGGGAAGGTCAAATAAATGAAATCCTGGGAAGGTCAATAAATGTGTCCTGGTGTTGCTGATTATTTGGTTTGGAACCGGGGTCAGTGGTGTGACTCTTTTAGCTGAGCTGGAGTCGACCTAGCTCTAAATAAGTACTTAAAGAAATCTAGGGAAGGTAAAAGGGAAGGGTGCACGAAAAGACAGGATGGCCGACCCCAATCCCCCATTGCACTTCCTGGCTGAAAGGTCATGAAATGGATATCAATACTGACGATAGATACTGTGAAGTCCAATGCCGTATTCTTTACATTTTACCATTTTCCCTTCGTAAAAATGAAAATGAAATCGGTTGATGGCTAAAATTCTAAGAAACCAATGGCAGATGTTGTTAAGAAAGGAGAAGATCTGATAGTTTGGTCAACAGGCGAAAGAAAATATTTGGGCTTCGTCTTTGAATTTTTATTATTTGAAAACTAACTGTTTAGAATTTTTTCTTTCGTAGAAAAATTTGACGTCGACTTAAAGTCGATTAACGTAATTGAAGTAACGTTAAGACTTAAAATGTCGAACTCTGAGAGACTAATGGCAGATACAGTATTGAAAGGAAAAATCTGAAGGAGTTGGTTCAACATTTAAAAAAGTAACTTTTTCTAGAAAACAAGTTTTTCAAGGAAAAGTAAAGAGTGAGACTAAACAAAAGAATAGAAATAAAAAAGAATAGAAGAGAAAAGAATAGAAAGGATGAATAGAAATAAATGTGAAATAAAATCTCAAGCGTATATTTCAATAATATTTTGCATATCCAATAAAATTTCAAACAATCCTAAGTCGCTATCAATTAATAAATGGAACCCAAAACAAGGAGAAATTACAATAAATAACTTAGGCAAACCTGAAACGAACAAAAACTACCATAATAAGGAGTAGAGTCAACACACCCTGGGTCTTCTAAAGATCACAACTCAATTTTTACTTTACTGAAAACAATTTTTTTCGAGCAATTTGTATTTATTCCTCATAAGATCTAGAAACAAAATCACAACAATAATCAAGATTACTGAAAAAAATCAATGTGGACTGACAATTTCATATATATGATATTCAGCCCTGAGAGTCACAAATATTTGAGATTTATTAACGCTATAAAACAGACAATGTTCGAACTTCACTTTTGTTCTCAGTAAAGTATAAATTATGTTCTGGTCTATCGAAAGTGCAAAATGTTTCGCAGAACTACAGAAAGATATATTTCACATGTCAGATATATCAGTATGCCAGACATACAGTATTTTAGCATTGACAATAAATATTCTCTTTTCATATTATTTATTCATATAGATATCTTGCATTTTTTTTCGTTTTTTTTTTTACTTCTACCCCTTGTTGGTTTTAGCCAAAAAAATGAGTCAAATTTGACGTATAGGCCTAGTTGGAGGGTTCTTGAGAAGGAAACATGTTAAGAAAACAATTTTTACTTTATAATATGCAAAATAATTGTTAGTAACATATTTTGCGTGCACCTAAGCTTTTTTTATTTGTTTCAGTGTCTTTCCAGTTTCTCTAACAAATTAATTTTTTCAGCTTCCATCCTTCAGTTTTTAAAGTCAGGTAACAGGGACTGAATTGAATGGTTTCAAACGGATTTTTCGGAATATTATGTTCTTGTTAAGATAACTAAACTGTCATTTTTTCTAAATATGTATTTATTTTTCTTTTATTGCTTAAAATGAATAAGTTGGATAATAAAGCTTTTCAGATCATTTTTTACTGTGTCTTGAAGGTCTTATATACAAACAAATTATTTATTAATCACATTTTAACTGCATTTTCCAGATTTTTTCTTTCCGTTTTTGTGAGACACTTTCATTTACTGATACAGTTTTTCTTGATAAATATGGAGACCTTTCCAATTCTAAGCTATGAATTAGGTGAACATACTACATAATGCTTTTTTTCATAAATACAAATAAACTCGGTGCCTCTTTCTAAATATAATGATATTTTTATCAAAAACATATAATATTTTTTATTCTATTTTCGAAAATAACAGTCGCTCTATTCGGAAATCCAATTTCAAAGTCCTTTATGGACCCTTAAAGATGATACTTTTTTCTCTCATTTTGGATAGAAAAGGGTTAAAAACAACAATTTTTACTTTATAATATTTATAATGATTTTAGTTCACACATTTTGATTGTAGCTTCACTATATTTTATCCCTCCCTATGTCCAAATATGTAGCCCAGTTATATATTTCCCATCTCTTATAACTGTACAACCCTTGGCAAAGTACAGCCTTTAATAGGACGTGATTATATTATTTAGAAAGAGCATAAAAAGAGCATCGAGTTTTAAGTGCGCCTAATCTATAGCTAATTAAATTATTTATTTAATTTATAGCTAATTAATTTAATTTATAGCTAATTAAAGTTCGCTTAATACAAGTTCGGTAATTTATTGCTCAGTTTACAGCTCTATATTTATAGCTCTATTTAATTTGTAGTGAACTAATTTAAGCTAATTAGAGTTTGCGTAATTTATAGCTCAGTAATGGAAAGGTCTCCATATTCACCCTTTTGCCGAATCTTCAGTTAAACTTAATAATTTTGACTTAATAATTTAAATTATTACTGCTTGTAATAATGACAACCCAGTGTAAAAATAATTCACCTGAGGTTTATACTGTTGTGAACCCTGCTTCTCCATCACATCCACACTTTAGTGTGGTCTTTATTGAATATTAAATCTACATTTAATTAAGATTAGATTCGCAGTTAATCGTAATGTTGTTCAATTGGCACTTAACTGACGGTAAAGTAGCATGGCAAAAATGATGCTTCATAAATGATAATTTTAAGTGTATTTTTAACTCATAACATTACAAATCCAAAGAAATAAAAATTGTGTTTTGCTTTTAAAAAAATAGCCTATTTTGGCCTTTACTTCTATAGTAATTTTTGTAATATTTTTATTTATTATATAGTAATATATTTTTATTATAATAATATCTATAGTAATATTTGCAGTAATTATTGTGATATGTATAGCAATAATAATAATAATAATAATTAAAAATTAATAATTTTTATTCTTAATTTTAATCATTTAAATTAAAATAATAATTTATTAACAATTAAAAATAAACAACTAATAATTCTTCTTTTCTTTGCGATTTTGTGTTTTTATAATAATAATTATAGTAACAGTAATAATAATTATAGCATAATCATCATAATAATAGTAAATAGTAATAAAAGTATAACTATAAGCACAAAAATAAAAGGAAAATAAAAGTATAAAAATAATTATAGTAAAAGTAATAAAAGTATAGCAGTAATGATTATGGAAATATTTTTACTATTATCTTTAGTATATAGTAACATCACAGCAATATTTTATTACATAGCAATATAGTAATATGTGTATCTACTTCTATTTAATGTTTGGCTTATTTGTTGACTCCTTTGTTTTGTCGTGTTTTCTCTTATGATTTTTCTTCAGTGTTTCTTTTTGTTATTTTCTTTGCTCCATCATTATTTTTGTTAACTCGACGGGTTCTCAATAAATTTATTCATTCATTTCATGTTATTTCTGCAGAAATTAGGTCTCTTAGATAATTTAGAACGTTACTTCCGCCACTATAACCTAAACTATAGGTTAATAACTTAAAATACTACTGTCATTTATCAGCTACCATATATAAAAAGTTATTTCAGAGACCTTCTTAATGTGGACAAAACTTGTTAGCAACAGTCAGGGCAGCATTAAAGTGTCTTGTGTGAATGTTGCTTTTGTGGCTTATGATATGTGTTGTCCAGGTTCATGAAAGAAATCGAGAAATTCACATTAATCTGAGGAATATACGTGGGTCTGTTCGTGAAGAAGATAAGACAACACCGCCATCGTGGTATAAGCGACCAAATGGATTTGAGACAGTTCCTCAAATGATTGCGCACTACGAGAAGCAAAGAAGGGTAAGATGTTTTGGGCTAACGGAGGGGGTAGCTTAAAATAAATGGTAAGTCTTATCTAGGTATATGCCATCAAATATATTTGAGATAGTACCTCTAATAATTATCAGCTACAAGAAATAAAAACAGGTAAGGTATGAATGGTTGACGGGTAGGGTAGGTTAATTAATTATAAATTTCCATATTGGTGTAAGAGGCCAATTTTGTTTTTCTCAAACCTTTAAATGGTTGTTTAGTACAATATAAAACGACAAATTAAGGATTGGAGGTTTATGGGTAGGATAGGTTAACATAAATGAAATTTTTATTTTGGAATCGGTTACCAAATGTGCATCAGACAGGTTTTCTAATGATCAGTTTCTACGATAAAAGAAAACTGAGTAAAGTGTTATAAGTTAACGGACATAATAGGCTACTGCAAAGTCTTACACTGGTACAAGTGACCAAATAGACATGGGACGATTCATAAGATAATAACTATGAGAAACAAGTACGGTTAAGATGTTAAGAGATAGTGCGGGGGACCAGGCTAAAATAAATAAAATTTTCATTTTGATAATAACGGCCAAATGGATTTGAGACAGATCCTCAAATCATTACCAATTTTCAAAACAAAATCGGCATACTATTCTATGTCAACGGGTAAGTCAGATAAAAATACATAGAAATTCCTCTTGGTATACATAAGACAGTTTATTAAATAATAGCTCTCATATCTCAAAAACAAAAAGGGTACGACTTTATAGGATAATGAGAAATAAACGAAAAAAAAATCATCCGAAAGAAAATCAAAAACAGTAATTTTAGAACAATAAACAAATCTTATATTTATAAACAATAAATCTTGCTCACTGATTTTTTTAAAAAAAATCCAAACTTTCGGATTTTTTCTTGTATTTGAGTCATAGGAGAAAAAAAATCTAGAGGATTTTTTGTTGTTGTTTTTTTTAAGGAAAAGGCCTTAACAAAATCCAACGTCGGTGTATAGAAAGCTGGAACCAGCTTTGTTTAACGCTTTAATTTTGAAAATCGGTTGTGTCGAATGTATCGAATTATGTTTTAGCTTGTTTTGTCGCCCGGGGAGCGTGTACCCTTTTCTCCCTCTCCCCCTAGATCCCGCCCTGAAATGTGAATCAATCTTTTTTGGTAGATAAAATTGCTTGTACCGACTTTGAGATTTATTAAATGCAGTAAAGGGTTTAAAATTAAAATCCAAAGGCTTAGGACCGCCTTGACATAATTGAATAGTTAAAAAATGTTTTCTGACTGTAAATGCTTGCATACTAATGTTTAAAAATATATTCATACTTAATATAAAAAAGCAAAAACGCCGGTTTTAATCGGCTGCAGCGTTCTAAAAACCTTGAAAAATGTCCTTGGTAAAATCATACTGGACGCTAATTGGGGGGGGGGGGAGGGGGGGGGCAAAGTTCTTGCCCCTGGCTGCACCATTAGTACTGTAAATATTACAACTTTGCCGATAAATATTACAGTTTTTGCGCGTTTTGCCACCTGGGGAGCTTGCCCCTTTTTTCCCCTCCCCGTAGATCCGGCCCTGAAAATTTGAATTCAATCTTTTTCGGCAGATAATTTTGCTTGTACCGACTTTGAGTTATCTAAAAGAAAACATAGGAATATATTTGAGATAGGATTTTTAGAAGAGCCTATATATTTCCATGAATATTATATATAATTAATCAACTTATTTAGTTGTGCTTCCAACTCAAAGCTAGGGGAGGTATTGCCCCCATAGGATTTCGAAAAATTACTTCTTTTAAAATCTCTGTAAGATCTTCATTGAAAAATGTTTTTTTTTGGTATTTATATTGAAAAATTGAATATACAATAAAGTTGACCTCCCTTAAATCGACCCCCCTCCCCATAAATTGAAAAAATTACCACCACCGCCCCACCTCTAATTTCCGTGAATTGGCTCCACTGTACTGATTATGCAGTAAAGGAGGAACAATCAACACTATGTTTATATTTAGGCCTGAACCGAAAAAAGTGCTTAATATGAATATAGTGCATATAGAATACAGCGAATATGTGACTGACTGAATCAGTTTCAAAAGAGAAGTCTTTTCACTATGTAGAATAAAAAACAATCAAAATGGAGAAAAAATGAATTGTAGTGAGTTTTTTAAACTTTGATCCACCACAGATAAATTCTTACTTAAAAATAGAGTGATAAAACTGGTTTTAGTCTATAGTCCAAGGTTGTAATTTTATATCCTCTCCCCCCCCCCCAGCTGAAATTGAGTATCTTCAAAAATCTTGTAAAAACTAAGATAGGCCTTCATGATTCAAGCATCCACAGAAACAGATCAGTTTTCCTTAGTATACTTTTACCTTTATTGTACTGTATGGCTCATTTTATATTTTCACTTGACTTAGGAAAAGCGGTTCCAGCTTTGCCCCCCTCCAGGATTTTGACGCAATTATGCCACTGGTCTAGTCTAATTTTTTGCTCACTTAGAAAGAAACATTAAACAATTCTGAAAACTACTTTTTCAAATATTAAAATACTTGCTTGTATTATTCTTAAAGTTGCCTTACTTTTCTTCCCCCTCCCCCAGTGGTCAAATATACAACCGAATTATGTATTCTTCATGAGTTTATCATAAGAGTCTTTTCTATCAACTACATTTAACAGCAAACATGTCTCGTCGACGAAGTCAAGTAACGGGAAAAATCATGGATAAGGTATTATTTTTGCTGTATATATATATATATATATATATATATATATATATATATATATATATATATAAATATATATATATATATATATATATGTATATATATATATAAATGTATATATATATATATATGCCTTAATTAAGGCATATATAAATGCCTTATGAGTAGGTTTGTAAATGATATCAACATTTAGTTTGTAATTTTTATCTACGACTATGAAGGCTATCTTTAAATAAATGATTTCTGGTTATATATATATATATATATATATATATATATATATATATATATATATATATATATATATATATATATATATATATATATATATATATATATATATATATATATGACTATCAGGATTGCAGATGTGAAGTAAAGTAAAACACTTTTAAGAAAGACGTAGATGAGAATTTTATGATGTTTTAAGCTGTTTTCAGAGTTTTATAGTGTTTCTTTCTGAGTTACAAACCGCCAGAGTAGTGTAACAATTTTTTTTTTTTGCCCATTGGAAATAGACACAATCTGGGGGGGATCTCCAAAATACCTTTTTAGATACCCGTTAGGTGGTATTAGTTGTGCTTCATCGATGGGGTTTGATTATGTCAAGTTATCAAGTTAACGAAACAAAAAAAGGACTGATTTCTGTCTAATTAAAATTGATGTTTTCCATTTTATGATCTCTATTTGTGTACATTTTAATGGGTCTGATTTTGATTCTATCAAAAAATGTTTTCCTGAGCATGAAGTTGTGAAGTTGAAGGTGAAGGTGTGTAATATACCTGACTCTCCCCTTTTTTCCAGACTTTCCAAAAAAAGAAAAAAGTAGGTTTGTACTTCAAAGATATTCAACGGTAGTTGACTTACTTTATTTATTTTTGCCTCATTTTCATTTCATTAATTTACCTTTATGTTTTATCTTCTTTTTTCTCTCTCTATTTAAGCTAATATAGTTATTTTCTTTTGTCAATATGTTTGAGTTTGTCACAAAATGTTAAGTGGTTAGTTTCTTATGTCATTGTTAGCATATATTATTTAAACAAATATCATTTTGTTATCAATCTAGAAATGAATGTTTTTAGTGGTTAAGACATTAATTTTAAAAGTTTGTACTTTTTAGGTCAAAAGCAAGCCCGTCATAACCATTAGTACTTACGAAGAAGCTTACGGCAAAGAACCTCGAAGCTAGTAAGTATATTAACTTATAAAATTCTGTATAATGCTGAATTAGGGTCTTCATTATATCAAGTGGCCAACCACATAGTCCCAACAGTGAATGGATTTATTCGAGGGGTGTACCACTCTTTGGCATCATGTATACCAGGTATTAAGTTCCAGGGATGGCGGAACTCTACCAAATTGGCAGAACTAGTTCCACAGTTTTTATGCCAATTTTTGTCGACCAAGCCCTTCTCAATCCGAGACTGTTTCCAAGTTTCGCTGAAATTTAGGCTCTGCCATGCGTGGCAGCCCTAAGCAGCCCTAAGCAGCACCAACAACTTTCAAAGATATACACCAGATGGTGGGATACGGGTGGGATATTCACTATATTTTTCTTAAGGTTTAACTAAACTCGTCAAGTTAAATTTACTTGTTAACTTAGCTTTAACTTGTTCTTAAGGTTTAACTTAAGGTTTATATTGCAGTCTTACAATAAGTCCATAACTGTAACGTTCACCCAAAGATCAAGATTTTTTTATCATTGGAATCGTTAGTTTCAGAACCATACATTTATCGACTAAAGATAAGGATATTATTTAGAATTTTACTTAGAGGGTGATTTAATCTTTCTTAGAAAATGAAAAATATTTCCTATTTTCTATGTTTTCTTTCTATGAATAAGGATATTATTTAGAATTTTACTTAAAGAATGAGTTAATCTTTCTAAGAAATTAGGAAATCTTTCCTTTGCTCTATGATTTTCGGTTAAAAAATATCTGTATTGATGATTTTTTATATTAAAAGAATACTAAGCAAGTGTCAAAAATGAAATTTGGCAACTCGATAAAACCGACATTGCAATCTTGCAATAATTCTACAATAGTAACATTCACCCAAAGATCGAGATTCTTTTATCATTGGAATCGTTAGTTTCAAATCTATACATTTACCGACCAAGGATAAGGATATTATTTAGGATTTATTTAGAGAATGATTTAATCTTGCTTGGAAAACAAAAAATCTTTCCCATTTTCTGTGATTTTCGGCTAAAAAAAATATTTGTGTCAATGATTTTCTTATTAAAAAAAATTTTATGCAAATATCAAAAAGAAAATTTGGTAGCTAGGTAAAACCGACTCTCAGTTAACTAATGACTGTAAATGTTTTTTTTGTGTGTTTGTTAAAAAATTAAAACCACAGGGCAGCAGAAAATAGTATAGGCTACCGAAAACTTGCACGGGGAACACAAAACCTATAAGAGAATACAAATTAGCTACCATCATCGAACATAACATATAAAATTTGACGCTGAGCCACTAAAACTATGATACGACAAAGTTAGGTTTGTGGGCCACCATTTTCTGGGTATAGGAGGGTTTCCTGTGGGCTCTGGGCGTAGCTGTGTTGACCTCGGGTGGCTGTTATTAGCAATCGTGCTTAGCAGTGAGTTATTAGCAATAGTAGTAGTAATCTAATCGTTCCTGCCACGTTATTACCTATCTTTGTGTTTTATCTATGTTTGAACTCGTGCATTTAATCACAAAGAAAATTCTGCTGAATTAACCAAAACACGGCAATACTAAATACGACAAAACACGTGACAATAAACAACAATACTGATTCCAATTTCAATGGTTGTTAAGAGAGGGTTGTAAAGAGTGGTTCTCGTAGGCAGCTTCTTAACTAAGAAATCTGCATTTCATTTGCCTCCAACTTTCATTAAGAGAAACATAAAACCGAAAGTTCTTATTACCAATGTCATCCCCCCTTGATCATGATGGGGTCCAAATTTACAAGTTAAAGTACGATAACCTTTTGAACTTTAACCAGTAGGTCCTTTATTTTGCATTGTCGCTACTAAAGGTGGTGACAACTCATTCAAAAAGAGATATGTAGAAGCCAATACTGATCAGTCATGAATATCGTCAATGAAATTGGCAAATTTTGGCTAAACATACTAACACGATCAAGATTAAGTTTCGAAGCTTTCTAAAATGAACTTTCGAGAATTTATAATTCTCGTATGGAGACGGAAGTCTCCATATTATAAAATGGAGACGGAAGTCTATCAGTGTGTTTCCGCAAAAACACAAATTCCTACCGAAAAACTTCAATATATTTCTAAAAAAAAATATATGTAATTTGCCCGTTATGTAAATATTTGCTCGTTATGTAAATAACGGGCAAATGGCATAGCTTACAGCCCTTTATAATAATTTATTTTTGACCCGCTACAAAAAATCAAAGCGGAGTATCAATAAAAGAAACAAAACAAACACTACACAAAACAGAAAAAAAACAAGAAACTAAAGCAAACGAGTAAGGCCTCCGTGGGCGGGCAGATACTTATAAGTAGACTGGGGTATTTTGCCAGCAAGCTCTGTGAGCTTCGACCCAATATCCGGGAAACTATAAATAGATATGAGGCTCCTATTCCTATACCATGGAGGCAGATACAATAGAAAACGGGAAAAACGGAAATAATAAGAACGAATTGAACTGATATCGTTTTTATGAAAAATAGGGTAAATACCAGAAAGAAACAAAACCGAATGATCTGTAAAAACCAAGTATAATTTAGCAAGAGACTTTCTATTGTATCTACCTCGGTTAGCAACAATTTTAGAGTAACTTAATTGGATTTTCTTCTTGCAATCAGCAACAGTGAGAGTCCGTAAGGATTTTAGAGTTTTACTATGGGACCATGTCATCCCCCAGTGGCATTTCTATTGAACTATTAAACTATGATAAAACAAATGGCGAGTCGAAATTTTTGATCAGATGTCCTTGGCGAAGAAAGGGACATGGCAGCAGAGCTGGATGCCCTTCAATTTTTTGGCAACTTAAAAAGACCACTGTAACTTTTAGGTTCTGTTTGAATGAGCCCTCTCCCAATCTTCTAGTGCTATTGGTTGTATACGATCACCTCCGAGGAATGACAAAAAAATTATCACGCATTCATAAACTTTTCTGTGGCAAAAACATAAAATTCCCCATTGTAGATAGGAGCTTGTAGCTTCTATATTAGGAATTTCTGATATGTGGAATCTAATGGTGTAATTTTCATAATTTTTACTTGACTTTTTTGGGGTGTTTCTCTCCTTTGTCGAAAATCAGGCAAATTTTTTAAGCTCGTAGCTCTGTATGGGATAAAGCCATTTCCTTTAATTTATTAATATATATCAGAGTTTCCTTTTAGAGTTTTGGTTGACTCGATCCTTGCTTACAGTTCGGTGCCGTGTTTTCAACCGTTTCAATTGTTTCAATTGAAAATAGCAAGAATTCGTCTAAAATTCATTACCAAGTTTTATGTCTATAGAATATCATTGACTTATCGTACATTATATGATCTAGTAAAATCATACGACGTTATAATACATTAGACGTTTACTATCATGGACGACAATTCATTAATGTATGTAACTCTAGTGAAAACCTGTTTATTAGAATCTGTTTATTTGTGTTTATCAATGTACCAAAGATGTAAAACCAGCTAAATTGCTTGGCTAGCTCAGATTTTAGATTATCAGACTCATCGAAAAAATTAAAAATGGATTTCTTGTTGAGTCGAAGAGGCACTTATGGAAAGAATTCTTTATTATGCTGTTTGATTTATGCAAATGCAAACGATGACTACCTTAGCTCTATGACTATCTACCTTAGTTCTTCTGCCCTAGGAATGACACATAAATCAATAATCAATAGACTTATCTATTGATAAATGAACTAACATCATTTTTATACAATCTTAATAAGGGGGTTAATGCCAGATTTACCTCTCACTCAATCAGACTATCTGTCTTTGCTTTTTCTACATTTAGCCATGGCTTGATGCCCACATTTCTTCGATTTTAATTCAAAAAAGCCATGGCTTCAGGCCATTGTAGTCATTTATGTGCGCGTCACTCTCTCATTTGCGTTTGCGGTTTTGTGTGTGTTATTTTCGCATTGACGTTTTTTTGTGTAGCTGACTGCACTTAATTTATTGATGATATTTTATTAGCGATCTTGAGGATTTGGATTCTGATGAATGGGACGCTCCAATGAAGCAGCCCACTTTAAAACTTCAAAGGTATTCCAGAAACCATAGCTACTCTTTCTAGCAACCCTAGTACTTTTTCCATGACCAAAGTTTTCTAAGAGACATTTTATTAATTTATTAACGGAATGTTCTTAAACTACACTGTATTGCATTTGTGACATAAAGGTAAATTTGCGTGATAAAGTATATGCCCTTAAACAAAACTTCTTCTCAAAACTTTTGTCATTAACTTATTTTGCCAAACTATCGATTGTTTATCTATAAGACCATTTATTTTTTTAAATTTTCATTTAAGTGTTTGTGTAATATAAATATTTTTGACTTACTTTACTTTTGGATTTTTAGCTAAAAACTATTTTTTATTTAGTTTGTTTATATTTTGGCCATTTTCATGCTTTTTGTCACTGCCCTTTGTGTCCTAATTCACCCCTTGGAATTTTTTTGGTTTGATGTTTATGCTTGATATTGACCTAATAATTTTTCATTCTGTATTGCCAGCTGGTCTCTGTATCTGGCGGCAGCGATAATGTATTACCACTCTGTCTCAAAACATTCTGACACAAGCGAAAGATCGAGTACTTCTCTCTCCGGCTCAAACTCCGCCTGTTCAACAGTAACGTCCTGCCTATCCTCCTCTACGCATCGGAAACTTGGCATCTCAGCCAAGACCAAGAGAGAGAATCCAGTCGTTTGAGAACGCTTGTCTCCGGAGGCTGTTTGGTATTCACTGGACCCATAAAGTCACAAATGCACATATAAAAAACATCACGGCCCAGCCATCCCTCACCGAACCCATACGAAAACGCAGATAGAGCTACTTTCACGTAACACGCATGAACGACACCAGAATCTCCAAGAAAGCATTCTTTGTCTACTCGAAGGCACCTGCTGCAGAGGACGACCCAAAAACACACTCCATCGTACCTTCAACTGCTACCTGCGTCAACTTCATGTCTCCCTACCCAGAGTAGGAAGACACTATCTCTGCCGCCAGATAAAGAGACGATTAGAAACTCTTCGTAGACTCCTTGGGTGCCTAAGATCTAAGGTCTGAGGGTAAGGTAAGGTCTATGTTGCCAGTGGTGACGATACTGGCAATGATGATGAAACTGAAGTCGGTTATTTGGTACTCAAGCTCGACTCCTTTTGATGTAAAGTTGGGGCAACGGTTTGATAATTTTGATGTCCGAGATATATTGCTAGTTGCAAGTCTAGAAACTGCTATTTTTTAGGGGATACAATGCTCTACCCCTCTCCTCGTGACAAATAACTTTTTACTTCCTAGATTTACCCCACATCTTTAAACATCTTTAAATCACATCATTAGCCCACATCTTTAAATATCTTTACACGTATTTAAAATAAAAGAGAAATAAGATACAAAATTGAAATACAATATAAAATAGATATCTGATTATATTAAGATATTTGATACAATATTAAGATATTTGATATAATATTATATTCGATATTTGATATCAATATTTGATCTTTGATATTATATTTGATATTTAATATCAATATTTGATATCAAATATTTGATATTTCATACAATATTATACGAAATTTGATACAATATTAAGATATTTGAAGTTGGGAATGTTGAATTTTAATTTCGGTTCTCAAGAATTGATCAAGTAATGCGAATAGTTAGATCGCACATCTATACACAAAAGGTCCTGCTGATATGATTGCTTGCTAAAACTATTATACAAAGGAAATATAAATCGATGATGTAGAAGGAGAAAAGTGCAGAAAATGTTCATTGATGTGCTATTCCCTTTACCCATCCCCTTTACCCCTGGAACTAAAAGTATATATTCATAAAAACTCACTTCGGCTATGAAACATCAATGCTTATTATGAACGATAAAAGAAAAGAAAGGAAAATTTTCACAGTGGTAATTTTTTTCCCTCTTTTCCCCTTCTCTTGCAAGCAAATTTAAAACTAACTAGAACTGGAAAAACTACTTAATTTTCATATTTTCGATTTTCGATTTTCATATTTTCGAAGGAGAAGACTTCTTACATGTAGTATAGTGCTGCATAGCACTTATTTATATTTATATTATTTTAATATTATATTTAATTTATATTTAATTTATTTATATTTAATTTATTTACATTTAATTTAATATATATTTAATATTGAATTTATATTTATATTTATATTTAATTTATTTTATTTATATTTATATATTATATTTATATTATATTTTTTTGTTCATTTTGTATTTATTGAATATCTAAAAACGGCGTAATTAACAAGCTGCTCTTTTGACTTCAGATGGGTTTGAATCCTAAAGCAGGAAACGACAAATTCGTAAACTGCTACCTCTATCGTAGACCATAAATAGCAGCTGCGTGGGTTCCAAAGACCCAAATTAGTGAGAACAGTGGCAATTTTGAAAGTTATTGCGGTGGTGTTTGTGATAGTTGGCATAAATATGATGTTGGTGATAGTGATAAAAATGATGGGGATGGCAATGATTTTAATTATGATGATTGTAGTGACAGTAGTAGCAATGGAAAAAAGAATGATGATAAAAATGGGGATGGCTCTGATGATAATGACGGGTATAGTTATGATAATGACGGGTATAGCCGGGTATAGTAAAGTAAAAAATGGTAAAATAAAATTAAACTAAAGGTGATGGGTATAGTAAGAAGTCTAGGTGGTTCCCATCCAATTCCGAGCCATTCCCCACCAAATCACTTCTAAAACCCTGATGCCCCCTTCGTGGTACTTAAATTTTGTTATTCAAAATTTTATCTGTATTCACCTGAATGAAGGTTAAAAGGCCATTAATTTGTATCTATTTTTTGGTCATCCTCTAGGCTTTTTTATATTAATGAAAAATATTGTCTGAACACAACGCTTTTTATAGGTTCCACTGCAACTGAACCCTTGTGAAGCTGAACCCCTTGCTACTAAGCCATCGTGCATCTTACCCCCGCACTCTTTTTCCCCAACAGTAGCCTGTCACTGGAACATTATGAGGGGAACTAAAATGGCTAACCTTCTGAGGTTCTTGGAATTAGCGCTTTATTCTCCCTAAACTAGTTTTATGTTAGATAGCATACTTCACCCGAAATTTCTAAATAAAAAGGCGATTGGTTTACTATTCAAACCTGCTTACAAGTATAATAATTGTTTGCGTCACAATTTTCTCTTGGATCTTTTTTCAGCAGAAATTTTTAAGCCTGTACAGCTAGGGTTTCTTCCCAATACCTGTCAATTTTTTTTTAAATTCTTTCTGACTTTTGTGCATTCCTAGACTAGAGACTACATCCTATTAAAATTTAACTCCGGCCAGGGTAAAAGCTACATCTAATCTACGAGCTGAGGCCCAAATTCAACTTCCTTCCCTCCTCCCCATTCACGCATAAAAAAAATAATGAAAATATTTGAAACTGGGTAAAGTCCTTCTTGAACTGAGTAATTGTGAACTTGGTTAAATGGGGTTGAGCTCACCTGGGTCCAGTTAAACGGAGGTTCGCTTGCACAAGGATTCAGTTCAAACGGGTTGAGTTGCATGGAAACTCAGTTACACCCACACCCCTTCTATACAGTGTATTAATTAACGTCATTAACCAGTGGGGCGTGTGCCCCGCGTAGAGAATCCTGGGTCTAGATGATCATTCTGACCTCGAGTTTTAAAGTTAAGCTGGGATATTTTGGAAAGGTTTGAAGAAGATATTGGGATTTTTACTGATTATTACATAAAGGATCGTGTTACGATTCATCCAGCTTAGTAAGTTAAGCATAGCTGCGGTAGTTTTATTGGTAAGTGACCAAGTTAGGCAGGGTTGTGGTAGGTAATGGTAATTTTTTAATATACCTCTATGAAGGTTGCTGATTGAAATAGCTTTTTGTATATAGCACTGTATTCTTTAGTTACTGGAGCTATATTAGCCGAGTTGTTAGCACGCTAGACTTGAAATCCTTTGTCTGCGAGGACACGGGTTCGAGTTCTTGTGTCGCTGGATATTTGGTTTAAAACAGGGGTCAGTGGTGCAACTCTGTAAGCTCAGCCAGAGTCGAACCAATTCTAAATGTGGACCTGGAGAAATTTGGGGAAGGTTAACAGAAAAGTTGTGCGAAAGCACAAAATGTCTAGCTCTCAGCCCCCCCCCCTCCACCATTTTACTTTCTGGCTGAAATGTCATAAAACGGAGATTAGCACACCCGGTGGAAATTGTCAGGTCCAGTGCTATATTTTTCACCTTTTATCTTATATCGATGACACTAATTTATTGATTATTTTTTTCAATTATTGTAGCCGTCGAAAAACCCAGGATAAAAAGATATCTGTTGATTTGGAAATGCGTGAAATACTTTTGCAAGGTTTGAAATCGCAGAACAGGGCGAATAAAGAGAGAGAAGATAAGCTCATCAGTCAGTGGAAAGGGGTTGTCCAAGCGGCTGAATCAAATGCTGTCGTTCTTGAAGAAATTGTTGCTCGAAGCTCGAAAAAATCTCCCTTCAACAGTCAGGAAAATAGCAAACATGTCAATAGGTAATTATGATAATAATTTATTTTTAACATGCTTCAAACCAACAAAAACAAGCAGAGTATTGGGGAAAAGAAGGACCTCCTACATTCTTATGCATCCCCTCTATATTCTGAAGAGATTTTTTACGTATTTTAATCTTAAACACTTTTTCGGTTTGCAAGAAGAAATAAAAAAGAAGCTTCAATATACACAAATATAATGCACACAAGAAATAATTTCGACTAAAGGTATTTGGATATGTCAATAGGTAATTATGATAACAATAATCAATAATAATTTATTTTTGACCTGCTATGAAACACGAAAACACAAGCAGAGTACTAGGGAAAAGAAAAAAAAACTGCAATATACACAAATATAATCCATATAAGACTTATTTTCGACTAGGCATAATTTCGACATGTCAATAGGTAATTATGATAACAATAATCAATAACAAAACACAAGCGGAGCACTGGGGAAAAGAAACAAAAAAAAAACTTCAATATACACAAATATAATGCACATAAGGAAGAATTTTGACTAAAGACTTAATTTCGACATGTCAACAGGTAATTATGATAATAATAATCAATAACAATTTAATTTTTAACCGGCTACAAAACACAGGCAAAGTAATGGGGAAAAGAAACAAAAAAGAAACTTCAATATACACAAATATAATGCACATAAGGAACAATTTTGACTAAAGACTTAATTTCGACATTAACAGGTGATTATGATAATAATAATCAATAACAATTTATTTTTTAACCGGCTAAAAAACACAAGCAAAGTAATGGGGAAAAGAAACAAAAAGAAACTTCAATATACACAAATAAATTGTACATAAGACATAATTTTGAATAAAGGCATAATTTCGACATGTTAATAAGTAATTATAATAATAATAATCATTAATAATTTATTTTTAACCTGCTAAACAAAAACAAAAAACAAAAACAAAACAAAAAACCACTAGCAAAGTACGCGGAAAAAGAAAAAAACTTCAATATGCACAAATATAATGCACACGACATAATTTGTACTAGGCATAATTTGGACATGTCAATAGGTAATAGTAATAATAATAATAATAATAATCTACAATAATTTATTTCTAACTTTCTACAAAGCAACAAAACACTACTAAAGTACTGAAAAAAAAAGAAACTTCAATATACACAAATATATTTTACATAAGACATAATTTCAGCTAAAGACATAATTTTGACATGTCAATAGGTAATTATAGTAATAATAATCTATAATAACTTATTTTTAACCTGCTACAAAACACAAGCAAAGTACTGGGGAAAAGGAACAAAAAAAGCTTCAATATACACAAATATAAACGCATAAGACACAATTTTGACTAAAGACATACTTTCGACATGTCTATAGATAATTATAGTAAATCAATATTATATTTTTATAGCCTATTATAAAACAACAAAATACAAATAAAGTAATGGGGAAAAGAAACAAAAGAAAACTTCAATATACACAAATATAATGGACAACCGTTAAATGGAAACAATCGAATTAGCGGGTGGAAACACCCCACGGAAGATATATTGTTATCAACTAAAACAGTTCTTACATTTAATTTGTTTGTAATACAAAAATAAAATTCCGGTTTAAATAGGTCTTTATAAAACATGAGGTTACTTATGTCTTCCTGTAATTAAAGTCCTTTGATGAATCTCTATATATATATTTGTCTGTCGCGAAATTTATTGATTTTTTTTTTGTATGTAGAACGTATGGAATGGAAAAGAGATAATGTCAATTCACCATTTCATCTATGATTTAAACCGAAATGTCTCGTAAATTTTTGAAAAAAAACTATGCTGGATTATTCGAATATGCAGACCATTTTTGTGTCTTTTTGCCCGCTAAGCTTTCGATTTTCATATCTATTGCTATGTATATCTTAGTGAAGTTTAAGAAGCTCAGTCTTATAAAAGGTCAATCTTACAAAAATAAAATATCCTGGCAGAACTTAATATTCTAATTATTTTAATATTAATTATTTAATTATTAATATTTAATAATATTCTAAGAATTTAATTTAATATTAAGTCCTGTTCTCCACAAAAAAGGATGGAGTAGAGGGTCTAAACTAAAAAAAAATACGGCCAAATTAAGCATAAGTGCCAGAATCAAATAAAATCGTGTATCTCAATAGGTAATTGTTCATTTTTAACATTATTATTAATAAATTCAGTCTTAACAAATTCTTAAATTCCCTCCTGTTTGTCACTAGTTATGCACGTCTTTAAGCTATTTCTCTAAATATTCTAAAATGAAATTTGTCACTAATTGTGCATTTCTCCAAGTCGTTCCTCTAAGTTTTAAGTCGAAAAGGAAAGTTTCATTTGTCTCTAGCTATGCACATCTCTAGGTTATTTCTCCAAGCTTCAATTTTAAAATGAAAGTCCCACTGATCACTATTTGTAAATTATTTCCAAGCACTAGTTCTAAGCACTTTTCTAAGTTATTTCTCCGAGCTTAAATTGGAAAATGGAAGTCCCACTGATCACTATTTGTAAGTTATTTCTAAGCACTAGTTCTAAGCACTTTTCTAAGTTATTTCTCCGAGTTTAAATTTTAAAATAAAGTTCCACTTATCACTATTTGTAAGTTATTTCTAAGCACTAGTTCTAAGCACTTTTCTAAGTTATTTCTCCAAGCTTAAATTTTAAAATGAAAGTTCCACTGATCACTATTTGTAAGTTATTTCTAAGCACTAGTTCTAAGCACTTTTCTAAGTTATTTCTAAGCACTAGTTCTAAGCACCTTTCTAAGTTATTTCTCACAGCTTTAATTTCAAAATGAAAGCTCTACTGGTGACTAGCTGTGCACTTTTTTAAGTTATTTTTGTAAAGTTTTTGATATAAAAGGCCTATTTGTCACTAGTTGTGTACTTTTCCAAGCCATTTCTCTTAGTTTAAAGTTTAAAATGGAAGTTTTATTATATACTAGTTTTGCCCTTTTCTAAGTTATGTGTTTTGATATTGTAAATAACATCGTTCATAAGGCATGTGCTCCTTGGGCTATAGACGTTTATAATGACTTGAAAAAAAAACCATCAAAATAGACCTGAAAATTTCTGACTAATAGTTAATTGTTCAAATAATCGTACGTTACTGTGGAATATCATATTTGTTTTGCAACTGTATGTGCAATTTTATTTTTAACTATTCCTACTATAAAAGCTACCTTTTTTTAATATCCATTACAAAAGACAGAAAATATTTCTATTATTGCATGAAAGGTTCTATTGATTGAAATACGAATTAGATGATCAATAAAAAAATATCACAAAAAATTGGAAATAATTTCGTTTCTAACGAAAATTTTGTTTAAATTTTGGGTAATAAAATTTTACGATGGACAGGGCTGAGCAGTGGCGGGGGGGGGGGGGGGTCTGATCAATATTTTTCCCCGGGCGCAAGGCCAGAACCGCCACTGTTTGGAACGACCTTTTTGATTGTTTGAAAGTTTTTGTTGCTTGAAGTCTCTTTTCATTTATTATTCACCATTTTTAAATATGAAGAGGAGCCAAAAAAAAAGAAAGAATCTCAGTTACTTTTTATGAGAATGGTGAAATAACATAATTTTTTGACTATTTTGCTCTTAGATCAATTAGTACTACTGTTAATAACTCACTTGAGCATCAAACTACCTGAGGCCGACGCAGCTGCCCGTGCTTGTCCTTCATTCCAATCTATTCAAAACTTTATTGTTTATGCCTTCCATTGATTTATAATTTCCCTTATATCCCTTCGACTTTTTATCATCCGATTGATGCGTTCTACCCGCAAAGAAACATCGAAATATATTATCAAGGTCTTCAATTCAAGTTAATCTATTCAACCCAAGGCACAACCAATGCATAAAATCTTGAGACGAATCTTGGTATAAGACTAGCTATATATTGCTCACTAGTCTTTCTAGCTACTATATATACTAGCTATATATTGTGTTCTTTCAATATGGTTAACGAAAAAAAAATATTTCTTCACAATAATATACAGTAACATTGTAACCGGACTGTATCCATTATTTTTTTCAGGTTGTGGAGGGGAGGGTTGCAAAACGATTTTTTCAGGGTGGGGGGCACAAAAAACAGACTTCAAAAACACACACAATTTGCTTATATTATTTTTTTTACTTTTTACGAGTCGGAAATTATTTTTTTTGGGGTGGGGGGGGGGGGGGTTCAAATACCCTGGACTTGGCCTTGCATTATAGCATCTTTCAGCTATCCTGAAGTGAGTTAGAACCCTAGTACTTCAGGATCCTTTGCTTGAGCCTATACTAAGCACAGGATTATTGAATAATCTAATCTTTAATATATATATATATATATATATATATATATATATATATATATATATATATATATATATATATATATATATATATATATATATATATATATATATATATATATATATATAATTGTATGGGTGTTCTTACCATATGTGTTCTATATTTCATTACAGAAGTTCAGTCAAGCTTCTTCAGCCTCAACCAATAAACAAAATCCCACTAAATGCTGACGGATTTATGAAACCAGTTCTCCGGCCCATCAAGCAGAATTTCCAACCAGCCAGTGACCTACAAGGCCTTCTTCGTAATCAGCCACCAGAATTTTCCGGAAACAGTTCAATGCCATATGACTTTAGGGCCAGACTTCGACCCACTGCCAACCCCCCAACAGAATCACTTAGAAAGAGAAGGGGTTTTTGCGGTATGGAGCCAAGGGAGCAAGAGGTGAACATCTCTAGTGAAGGGACAACAATGTCACCATCTGTTAAGGATGAAAAACAGATTAATGGGGAGACAAACAAAACGAAAATCCCCAATAAATAAATATGTGCTGCGCATTGTAGGATAGCCAAAGACAGATTTTATGTTCGTTTTATTCAAAGATTTAGTACTCAAATAGATAACAAATAATACGGAACAAGCATTGATGAACGTGAGGAAGGTAACAAATGTCAACGCAAAAAGCCACTTAGTTTAAATCCTTTCAAGTTTAGACAGGCAGATCCATAGTTTATGTCGGGCCACACAGAATAGAATGAAAGAAACAATGCAAGGAAATCCACGCCGTATTTGTTCTTCTATAAGTTGATGTGTCAATGCTTATAGTCAATCTTACTATGTGATTGTATTTGATCTCAAGTGGAATATAAACTGGAATATTTCTTCCAAATTTCCAATGAAAGAATAGTGGTTTTACTATGATCTCGTTCCTTGGTCAAAGTTTGCTAATAAATAAAGATTTGTTTACCAGACCATTACTGTTAATAGGAAAATTACCTTATAGCAATGCAACCCAAATGTTAATTGCGTGTAAACTATTAAACATCCTAGCCCATAAAATCAAACAGAAATTTCAAATCTAAACATTCTTACCTTAGTTTTTTTTAACTAATAGCTTCCTAACGAACTGTTTTTTTTTTTCGTTTTTTTTTTTTTTTTTTGCTTAAATACATCGAATTTTTATTACCAGCAAGGTCTTCGGAGCGATTTTTTTCAAAACATAATATATATGATCCGAAATTCTTTTTTCAAAGCTAATATTTGAATTTCTAAAACTTAGCTACCTTTTCATAATAATCAAGCATTTTTCATATACCATTGAATAGTTTAAGGTGTGCATGCTTAAGAAATATCAACGATCTGCTTACCCGCCATCTCTACCGCCATCTCTTACCCGCCATCTCTAGCAGACTTTTCTCGAGCAAAGACTGTTTAGACAATGAGCAGAATTAGAAAAAATAATGATAGCCGTTTACATTTTATGAATGGATCCTCTAATTGAAAGCAATTAAGATTTTAATTTCTTCCTTTTGATTTTTAGGCAATTTTGTCACACAAAAGTATTTTGGAATTTGCCTGACATCCCTGCGTTATAGGCGCCTTTTAGTCGCCACTGTTTTAGTTTTACTCGAATTTATTTTTAGGCCAAGTTGGCTTGCTTTTTCGCTGACCCTGTTTAGAAGTTCTTGCACACGTTGCTTGCATGACTGTAGTATTGTCATGTCATCTGTAAGTCTAGGTCACCAACTGTCACATCGGCAGAAAGTTTTTTACCATCGGTCGGGGAATTGCGAGAATAAAGTCGATGATTATCACATAAAAGAACAAAAAGCCTTTATGGAACAACTCTGTAAATAAAAGGTCATGTTGGCTAAAGTCTGATAACCATCAAAAAGAGGATTCCTGAGGCAAAGGCTGAAATAACAGCCCCCCATCTTATGTAAAATTCCGATATTAGTCTGTATGCAAATGCTAAGTAGGGTAAACTTGAGGCAAAAAACATTTATTCATTTAAAAACTGTTCTTGATCTAATCCTGATGAGCGTACTAAAGACACTGAGACAAATTGGCCCAGAGCTCCTTCAAAATCTGTGATACTAACGAAAACAAATGCATTAGTTTTTTATATAGTTTGAATACATTAGCAGTCTGAACAATAAAAGAATAAGAAATTTTAATCTCAATAGAGTCATTAAAAGATGTTTGCTTCTTGAGAAGATCAATAACCCTAAGAGGAGTTATAGATAAATTGTTATAATTGGTTGATAAATTAAAAGATTATATTGATCTTGCAAACCGGATTTAGAGGAATCTCTCAGTCTTTAAAAGAGCTACTAACATCTTTAACTTCTAAACTGAATATTTTTATTAAACTGCCTTTTGATTTGCTAAGATCTGTCGGTGGTATCTCTATGATCATTCTCCTGCTCAATCACCCACCTGCCTTCACCTTGTCCCTGTTCGTATAAACTCTTAGTTTGTATTTCACTTAAGAATGTTTCCCTTAGAAACTCTTTAATTCTTTTTTGATTTTCTTAGGAGGAATCCTTGTGATGTTTGTTTATGTCTCCTCCCTTAGAGCTAATGAAAAGTTTGCTATTGAATTAACCTCCTTTCTCTGGATACTACCTGCAATTGTTATCTCTTTATTGATTTTGGGTAAGGTCGGGATATCTGTAAGCCCTCCGATCAGGATATCGGTACCTTAACGACTGCCTAATGATCAATTTTAATGTTAGTGGCCTTGCTTTCATAGTTTATTTATTCGTAGTAGTATACTTATTTCTAGCCCTTTTGCTGGTTATTGGTTTTCTAAATAGAAATAAAAAGCCACTCAGATCAATAGTTTAATCTACCTTCTGAAAATCTAAATGTTATCTTTACGTAAGACACAACCTACCCTCACAATTATTTATTTCACTCTAGTAGATATACCCCCTGCCGGCCAATATTTCTGTTTGGTAGAACTTTGGATCCACTGACAGAAATATAGACTAGGTTTCTGCCTCGTAATTCTAATCGTCAGTGGACCGTGCAGAAATATGCTACACGGTAAGAGTTGACTTAACCTCGAGGAATATGCTACGGTGCCTTCCGCTACTTTATGACTAACGGGAATCACTGTTGTTTTTTGTGATTAATTAAACAGAAGCTCCGAAAAAGAAATTTTCTAAAGAAAATTAAAGGCCAAACCAACTATAACTCAAACTCAAAACGATCAGAAACTACTGTTAAAGAATAAATGAAACCCAAGACGCTCTCAAATTAAATAAACGATCATAACAAAAAACATACAACAGGTACTAATATCAATGAAAAAAAAATCTCAAAACGAGTAAGGCTTATGCTAAATATGAGAGACATAGAACGGCTCATTAAACAACTTTCGTAGCTCTTGGCTAATTTGCAGTTGAAAGAACATTAAAAACAAAAATTATGCAGTGTTAAACATAGACATAAAAAAGGCACAAATGAATTATAATATCGGTTTGTTTGTGCACATATAGGAATCAGTTCGGACTTCTGTCTGGTTCTGCTGTCAGGCGGGCTGTCCGTGGGTAAGATGTCTCGATGGGCGGGGTCCAAAAGCAATGCTTTTCCAAAACTCATGATGAGATCATACAATCTTTGTTCTAGGCAATGAATGTTTAGTGTAATGAGTGCTTTATGGTAAGGAACATCTCTAGAACCCAGTATTATCCTAACTGCCCTTTTTTGCACTGACTCTATGTCGTACATCAGGTGAGCAGTGTGAAGTACTGAAGGGCCCCACACAGGGCAAGCATAATCCATGACTGGTCGCACATAACAACAACATGCACGGAGGACACTTTTGACATTGCAACCAAAGCGACACATTTTCGACAATGGTTGAAGGGAAGCATTATCTTTCCTAATTACACTATCCACATATGTGGCGAAAGAACAGTCTCTGGAGAAAATAACACTGAGTATCTTCACTTCTGACACGATGGGAAATGGGACTTCAGGGGGGAGGCGGCAGAAAGTCTCTTATTAGGGGACAAAGCCGAAAGATTTTTGGTTGGGGGTGAGATAGAAGGTCAAACGCTTTGCGAAAATCGATCGCAGCTAGATCAACAAAATGATCCTGGGTCTCAAGCCGCTTTAGAATGCGGATGAACATTTGCACAAGGTATGCGGAAGCTCTGCACATCTGTAATCCTCCATATTGGCATTTGTCTATAGATTCACGAATTTGAGACAACAGGCGGCGGAGTATGAAAGACTCTGTCGCTTTTGCAAAGCATGGGGTTAAGGAAATGGGTACATACGGAATGACCCGTATGTGCGCTTTCTTCAATCGTGAGGGAAACATACCCGAGGCAAAGCATTGGCTAATCAAAATGGCGAATGGGAGAGCAAGGAACAAAGCATACTCATGAATAAGTTTGGGAGGGATCTCGCCAGGAAAAGGTGAGACTCCCATCTTTATTTTTCTTAGTTCCTTGTACATGTCGAACTCACTTAATTCAATCAAAACATCTGTGGGGCAATCTTCAAGCAGGGATTCTTTTTCCTGGGAATTCACAAGAAGAAATAAGGTAAATACAGAGATTAGGAATGTGTTAACGGCAGAGAACCCAAGTAAGTGCCCCCTGTTCCGAAACGAACAGAAATTAAATAAACAATCATGGCGAACGAACATACAATAGGTACTAACATAAATGAGTAAATAAATCTTAAAACGAGTGAAACTTGAATTGAATAAGAAAATCAAGCTTGAAATGAACAAAAATATCTACAAACAAGAGTTCGGGTTTTTCCCCCTTCTGTCACTGCAAAAGTCTGATATCTACTGCGTCATTGGCGCTTTACTGAAAACCACATGTGTTTTGAATATTCTTGAAAAGTACAAACATAATCAAGCTGAATGTTTCATATGCAATGCTATTAATTGTTGAAATATCCTCTGTTCAAAATTTTATTTCACTGTAATTTTATTTTCATTTAAAATGCTGCGATAACTGGAAAAGACAATATTTATAATATAGTGCGTTTTCAGCGAAGCATTAATGACGTAGTGAGCTTTAGACTTTTACACTTAGGGAAAGCGGCAGTATCCAAACTCTTATTTGTAGTGAAGTTATATCTGTCTTGGACAGTCTTGGAAAAAGTAATTGAATTAAACCAAATATTTGATATATAATGATATTAATTGCTGAAATCTCATTAGTTCAAAACTTTGTTTTAATTTAGTTTTTATGTTTATTTTCAATATTGTAATAAGTAAGAAAGAAAATATTTGTAATATAATTTGTTTTCAGTAAAGCGCCAATGAAACTGTAGGTTTTGGACTTTTGCAATGAAAAAAGGAGGGGAAACTCCAACTCTTGTTTGTAGAGATTTTTGTTAGGTTTCAAGCTTGATTTGCATGTTCAATTTCAGTTTCCTCGTTTTAAGATTATCTACTAATTTGTATTAGTACCTATTGCATGTTTGCTTTATATGATAGTTTATTTCAATTCTGTTCGTCTTGGGTTTCATTTATGCTTCAGTAGCAAAATACTTTTGTTCGTTTTAAGCTTGACTTGCATATTCAACTTAAGCTTTGCTCGTTTTAAGATTCTTTTATTCATTTATATTAGTACCTGTTTTATGTTTTTGCTATGATGGCCTTTACTTTTCTTTACAAAACTTCTTTTTCGGAGATCTCTTAATTAATGTCTGTTCTTTTTTAATTGCCAAAGTTTCAAGTTTTTCAAAATTCCCTACTTCAAAATAATTTTTATTCCGAAATAAATTAACAGTTTTGGCAAGAACTTTTAAAATTAAAGAGAGGATTTGATATGTACTTATATTAATTGTTGAAAGCTCACCGGCTTAAGATGTTGTTCGACCCAGGGCCAGATTTGAACCTTTGACACTTCTAGGCCGAAGCATTTTTGTCGGTCCGTTTTTGTTAGATTTTCGGAGAAATCTCCAAAACTTCGGGAATAGTGAAAGCCTCAGGGCCTAGTGGGCCTGTTGGTACCTCCTGGTCTGGTTTCGCTGCAATTTTCATTTTATTTTCAATGATGTAATAAGTACAAAAAAATATTTTTTTTTATAATTCCTTTTATTAAAGTGCCAAATAAACAGCAGGCCTTATACTTTTACTCTTAGAAAAACGGGCAGTAACCATACACTTGATTGTAGTGAAGACACCATTTAGTAGAAGTATATAAACCCTGCTCCCTGAAGACAACAACTACAGCGTGACAATCAATCCTTAGTTCAATCTTCACTTACCTTTGAGTTCTGTTCTCCCAACTATTATAATAAAAAAATAGGTAAACTAATTGTGTAGAACTTTTTAGCCACTTAAGTAAGATAATGTAATTCTAAGTAACGGAACTGATTATCTAAGTAAGAGATAAGTGAGATAAGATTTATTGGGGAAAAAGCACAAGGATCGGCTCGTTAATTTTTAATCACTTTTTATTCTTGATAACGTACAAGCTACATAAGTTATAATTCATGTCCCGGGTGCTATGGAGGATTTTTCAACCCCTTAGTCATAGTAATTTGAATTTTGGACTATTTTGAACGAAATGACTATCTCAAAATTTTTATCGAATGCATTTGGGGGACAAGGCGTGGGGGGGGGGGGGGGTTTGACGCCCTCCGATCACCTTTGATGAAACTTAGAAATGTGACTAGAACTTTCAATTTCCAATCAAATGAGCCATCTCAAAAAATAATCGGTAAATAATTCAATTCTTTTGAGAAATGTAATTTTTTTTCCTTGAAACGGAACATTTAAATTGATATGATGAGGTAAATAACGATTTAAGGATCACTCTCGGTTCCACCCGAAAATATTTCCAGGGATTTAAGCCATGGCAACGTCTAAAAATTATCCGCAAATAATTCAACTGTTTTAGGGGATATACTTGTTTCTCTTGAAACACAATATTTTAACACGATATAATGAGGTAAATCACGATTTAATGATTACTGTATTTATAAGAATTATCGAAGAAATTGCAGAAAATAGGAACAATGTCTTTGTCCCACTGATTGAGGTAATTTTCCACATTGCACATCATTTTGTTTGTAAGGTATGATGAATATTTAAGTATCTGTGTGTACTTGTAATTGTTAGTTTTTTAACTAGCCTACTTTCAATGATTCTAACTTTCTAAAAAAAGGCTTCGCTTGACTCTATTACCCTCAAAGTGGTCAAATTACCTCTCCCTCCTGATGGTCAAATATAGGCAGGTAAATGTAACCTAGGCCCATACCTTTCATGAACAAAGTGGATACAACGCGATGTTTTTCGTGCTCTTTTCAAATATAATTATGGCTTATGACACAAGTTCTAGTAAAAGCCTAAGGTCCCAGCAGTGCATAAAGAAACATTTTAATAAAACAATTCTTACTTCATAATATGCAGAATAATCCTAGTTAATGTGTTTTGCAGGTTCAGTCCTTTATCGTCACTTTTTTCTTGTATTTCAGGTTTTTCTATCACATTCCTAAATACATGTGCATTCTCTAAATTTGGAAAATTGTTTATAAAAAAAAAACTCCCAAATATCACATAGCCTAACTTATTCTAATTTACCATTATCTGTTTATTGATATATTTTTGTGATAAATAGATAGATAGCAGAAATGGTGTATAATTACATATATAGATTATTTGAAAACATGGCTTTCCATTAGTTTTCTAAACAATATTGAGATAAGATACATTTTTATCAACATTCTGCTGTGTCTTTGGTGAACATCTTGATCTTTTCCTGTATAGTTTAGGTCGAAAAACTATCTGATAATTCTCATTCATAGTGGTTTGACTTTTTTTCTTATTTTGCTGTTTGGAGTTTGTACATGCTAACTTGCTTCACTAAATTTGAGAAGTGGGGTGAGGATCTAAACATTTTCGGTCTTTTTCGGTTTCGGACGGCAAGAGTAATACTCCTCGGTTCCACCCGAAAATATTTCCAGGGATTTAAGCCATGGCAACGTCTAAAAATTATCCGCAAATAATTCAACTGTTTTAGGGGATATACTTGTTTCTCTTGAAACACAATATTTTAACACGATATAATGAGGTAAATCACGATTTAATGATTACTGTATTTATAAGAATTATCGAAGAAATTACAGAAAACAGTAACAATGTATTTGTCTCACAGATTGAGGCAATTTTCCACAGTGGACATGTTTTCGTTTGTAAACAATGATTGAATATTTAAGTATCTGTATGTACTTGTAATTGTTAGCTTCTTTACTGGCCTAATTTCAATGATTCTAAATTTTTTAAAAAAGGCTTCATTTGACTCTATTACCCTCAAAGTGGTCAAATTCCCTCTCCCTCCCAATGGTCAAATATAGGCAGGTAAATAGGCCTAGCCTATACCTTTCATGAACAAAGCAAATAAAACACAATGTCTTTTATGCTCTTTCCAAATATAATTGGGGCTTCTGATACAAGTTCTAATGCAAGCCTAGGGCTCCAGCAGTACATAAGGAAACATTTTAATAAAAAAAAATTTACTTCATAGGCTAATAGTGTATGCAGAATAATCCTAGTTAATGTGTTTTGCAGGGGTTACCCTTTCTTCTTTTCTTGTATTTCAGGCTTTTCTATCACATTTTTAAATATATATGCATTCTCTAAATTTTGAAATGTGTATAAAAAACTCCAAAGGGCCCATCTATCCTAACTTATCCTAATTTATCACTATTTGTTTATTTGTTTTTTTTTGTGAGAATAATTAGATTGCACAGATAGTGTTTAATTACATATATAGATTATTTGAAAACAGACAAGTACAGCTAAATCCATGTTTATTTTTAGGAATTTAGTTAAAAAATTGTACAACTTTATAAAAAGTGAAGACAAAGGTTCTCCCCCACCCCTGAAAAATGTGTTGACTAGGATTATTTTGCATATTATAAAGAAAGAATTGTTGTCTTAACATGTTTCCTTATTTACTGTTGGAACCCTTGCTTTATGCCCAAGTTCCATTTTGAGAGAGAAAGATGGGTTTATCAATATAAATAACAAAACAAGCAAATGGTCCAAAGCAAAGCTTGTTTAGGCTTACAACTCCAATACACATACAATTAAAAACAATACAAAAAAGAAGAAGGAAATAAAAAGAAAGAAAAGAAGAAGAAAAAAAAAATTCAATTACCCTGGATTTCAATTGATATGGAATTACACTTCAAAAAAGACAAAACAAAAAGAAACTAAAACCACTTGACCAGTATCACCTAAAACAAAACCAACATCTTGGCTCCACTTGAGGTCCACTCAACTATCAAAACCATAAATATTAAGGCAAAATAGCTTTAATTCCTGCTGAAATTCAAGAAAATTATCCATGTTTCTCAAAGTTGTAGGTAAACAATTCCATGCATGGGGTCCTTGATGCCAAATAGAAAATTGAGATTTATGGGTAATAGCAAGTGGACAACAAATTTTATTGGACTGTCTTGTAGAATGTGTATGAATATCACTTCCTAATTCAAATATACTTTTAAAACATATTGGTAAACAATTTTGAAAATATTTATATATAAACAGGCTTTGATAAAAAGTAATAAATTCTGCTAAAGGTAAGATTTTGCAATCTATATACCTCTTTTGTACTGAGTCTTTAAAACCTACACCACATAACACTCAAAGTTTTTTATTCTGCAAAACTCAAATATGATAGAGATGAGAAGGAAATGTACTACCACAAACATTACAACAATATAGCAGATAAGGATGAATTAAGGAATAATACAGTGTTCTTAAAATATCCCTTGGGAAAATATACTTCAACTTTCTTAGAATGCCAACATTCCTAGCGAGTTTAAGACTAATATAATCTATACGTTCTCTAAAACTGAGACATTCATCAATTAAAACTCCTATATATTTTATACAATTTATTCTTAAAATACTCATATCAGCAATATTAAGTCTGTCTATCCAAGGGTAATAATTTGAGCTCCTACCATACAATAAAAGGCAAGATTTACTATAATTTAAATTTAACTTATTAAGCTTCATCAACTTTTGTACAAACTCCAGACAAGAACTAATATGACTCAACAACTGAATTCCTGTTTGTGCAGCCACAGTTATATGAGTGTCATCTGCAAAGCTGGGAACGATTACTTTTCCCATCACATCCAATGTCAAGATCATACAAAATCATATTAAAAGCTCTACATAAATCATTTTTAAAAATTAGAAATAACAGGGGACCAAGAACAGATCCTTGAGGTACTCCAAATTTAACACTACTGACTGAAGAAATATTATCTCCTACAAGTACTACAATCAACCAATAAACTGTTTATAATTGAATACCAATTTTGAAACTTAGCATTAATATCTAGTTCATCACTATTTAAAAATTCAAAATTACATTTCTCTAACATTACTTTATAAAGAATGAGCACATTATTATCAATCATCACTTTTTTTTATATCTATTTTGTGAATTTGTGTTAGGCCTAGCACCTTCACTAAAAAAATTTTGAACACTTAAAAATATCCCAAAATGGTCAGATACTTCATTTATTATCACACTTGCATTATGGTAACTGACATTAGCAAAAATATTATCAATCAACGATGCTGAATTCATAGTAACCCTAGTTGGGACTGTAATTTTTGTCTGATTTTGTCAAAGTTAGGATTTTTAGTCCCAACTAGGACTAAAAATTACTACTATTGAGCTCTTTAAGGGACTAAAAACAGTTGATAGTGACCAAAACTTTGAATTATATTTCTAAGTATAGCCTTAGTAGGCCTGGATTAGCTATCTGGTGAGAATAATTTTCATTAATAACTGCTTCAAGAGTAGTAGGATAATTGTCACTCCAATTGTACTTGATTATGAAATAGGCAAAGGTCTAGAATTGGGTCTGCAGAAGGAAGCATGATAGAAGAAAAAGAGACATGTTCTTACATTGTTATTATATTTTTAGGGTTTGGTATGTATTTTTTGGCAATCCATCCCCTGTCCCACTCTAATGGTCCCATATAAGGTAAATATTGAATGATTCACATTAATGACCTACAAATAAACTGCATACTACTTAATGTGTACATCCCTTTTTATAGTCTTCCCAGATACAATTGTCATTTTTGGTACAGATTCAATTTTAATCCAGCCTTACCCAATGTATAACCATATATTTGCTGTGGGTCATATACTTTAGGTAGGATTAAATAAAAAAAACAAGTTTTTTAACTGAAAGTAAGGAGCAACATTAAAACAAACAGAAGTGTAAAGAGCAGGGCATTGAGGAGGGAGCAGCCCCTTTCATATATGGAGTAATTGTGTTGTAAGAGCAACACTTTGGTTTTGTTGTGTTTTTTTGTTCCTAGCACCTTGATTTCAGCTTATTCCTAGAAAGTGGTAAGGGTATAACCTCTGCAGTTGTTATGGAAAGTGTGGACCCTAGGCTAGATTGATGAATGTGACTTTGCATTTTGGAAAGCTTCATAGAACTCTTGCCTGAGGCCAAAAAGGATGGTTTTTGCTTTTCCTTTAGCCAGAGTCAAGATTGAAGATGGACTAAAATCTTTCAAATTGAACATGGACTAAAATCTGTAAGTGTTAAATATTTGTGGCAGCTACCCATTTCTGCTTTCTGCTAACCATGTTTCTGCTTTTGAGTGGAAAGCTCTGTTCTAGCAGGCAGGTACCAGTTTCAAATTGAAGATTGACTAAAATTAATAAGTGTTAAGCTATAAAATCTAAAAGCAGTTACCCAGCCCCACAGTCAATATATCTTCTTTGAGTGATAAATAGAAAAATTTACAGAAACAAAAAATTAGTATTTTCCCACACATCCCAAAGTGCTGCTATCTATTGTTTCTACCCATTTCTGTTCATTATTACATAAAAAAAACTAGTTTTTTTAACTGAAAGTAAGGAGCAACATTAAAACTTAAAACAAACAGAAATTACTCCGTATATGAAATGGATTGTCCCCTCTGCAATCCCTCGCTCTTTACGCTAAAGCTTTTAATTGTTTTAAAAAGCAGAATTGTGGCAAAGAGTCAAACTTTAGCGTAAAGAGCAAGGGATTGCAGAGGGGACAATCCATTTCATATACAGAGTAATTTCTGTTCATTTTAAGTTTTAATGTCGCTCCTTACTTTCAGTTAAAAAAACTAGTTTTTTTATGTAATTTCTGAACGTTTTTGAATTAATGCATGCATGATTTTGACTCTCCACACATAAATTATTAAAATAAAATTTGCATATTAATTCCTTTTCTGGCTAAATGGCTTTCTCTTAGTTTTGATCAGACGATTTTGAGAAATAAGGGATGGGGAAGGAGGCCTAGTTGCCATGCAATTTTTCGGTTACATAAAAAGGCAACTATTAATTTTAATTTTTAACGGTTTTTTTTATTAGCAAAAAATATACGTAACTTTAGAATTAACTTACGTAACAAACTTTTATATATTTTTTAATTTTTATTATGTATATGAGGGGGTTTGTACCCTCGTTAATACCGCGTTCTTTACACTAAATCGTAAGTTTTGTCCCAATTCTTTAAGAATGACCCCTGAATCAGAAAGGCCATAGAATAAATAGTTGAAATTACTAAAAATATTATAGCATAAAGAGCAAGGTATTTATCTCCTAAATACCTCGATCTTTATGCTAAAGTATTTTTAGAGCCCCTCATATGCGTAATAATCTCTGTTCGTTTTAAGTTTCATTGCTACTCTTTTCTTTCAATTGAAAAAAACTTTTCCATGTTTATTTTTTCATTGTTTTTTTTTATAGTAATTTTAGAAAATCCTGCGCCCTTTTCATTGAATTTCTGTTCCCCCATGACATATTTCTCCAAGGAACCTCCCACATAGCCCCCTCCCCTCAACCCCACCCCCAAAACCAAAAAAAATCCCCTGAAAACGACTGTACACTTCCCAATAACCATTAATATATGTAAACACTGGTCGAAGTTTGTAACTTGCAGCTCCTCCCCCAGGGACTGTGGGGGAGTAAGTCATTCCCAAAGACATAGTTATTAAAGTTTTTGACTATGCGGAACAAAATGGCTATCTCAAAATTTTGATCTGTCGACTTTGGAGAAAAAATGAGCGTGGGAGGGGGCCTAGGTGTCCTCCAATTTTTTGGTCACTTAAAAAGGGCACTAGAACTTTTCATTTCCGTTAGAATGAGCCCTCTTGCGACATTCTAGGACCACTTGGTCTATACAATGACCCCTGGGAAAAATAACAAAAAAAAACAAACAAACAAATAAACACGCACCCGTGATTTTTCTTCTGGCAAAAAATACGAAATTCCACATTTTTATAGATAGGAGTTTGAAAATTTTGCTATAGGGTTCTCTAATACGCCGAATGCGATGGTGTGATTTTCGTTAAGATTCTGTGACTTTTAGGGGGTGTTTTTCCCTATTTTCTAAAATAAGGTAAATTTTTTCAGGCTCGTAACTTTTGATGACAAAGACTAAATTTGATGAAACTTATATATTTAAAATCAGCATAAAAATCTGATTCTTTTGATGTATATTTTAGCATCAAAATTCCGTTTTTTAGAGTTTCATTTACTATTGAGCTGGGTCGCTCCTTACTCTACAGTTCGTTACCACGAACTGTTTGATTTCACTTGTGTGTATCATTTGTTTTTTTGTCATTTGGGACTGCAGTAGAGAAATGGTATCAAATATGCCTCTTAAACTTTAAAAGTTCTCTCATTGCTAAAGAAATTAGAGTTTATTCTTTGCTCCTTTCTAAGCAATTATGTTTGAAACTTGGCCTACAGCAAAAAAGTCAGCTTTTGAACTAAGACAGATAGATTTTTCTTTCAACAGCATGATGAGCTGATCAAAGTATATGCCACCCATTTTTTAGAAATTTTTTTAGAAAAATTCCTTCATAATATGTACCAGTTTAAAAGTTTAAAGGGGCTGACAACTTCAGTAGTAAGGTACCCACTGAAATAAAAAATAAGCCAATACCAATTGTGAGACATAGAGGGGAAATTTAAGCAACAGACAGCTGTTAGCTCATATTCATCTTCAGCAACAAGGGTTTGCAACTTTTTCTAGTTGGTGTACCTATTATTTGTTTCTGGTGTATTTTATTTTAAGACCTATTTGGCTCTAGTGGTAAGACATGTAGGGGACTTGTTTATTTTAAGATCCTTACAGATTAACACCTTCAGTATTTAATTGAAGCAAGGAACATTGCTTCAATCAAAGCAATTGAATGGGCGAAGCCAAACAACCTTTGCTGCAACACCTCACATTGCCCATGCAATTTAGATCTAATTTCTGTTCATTTTAAGTTTTAATGTTGCTCCTTACTTTCAGTTAAAAAACTTTTTTTTTAATTTCTTTATATTTTTTGAATTAATGCATGTTTTGATTTTGGCTCTCTGCACATGAATAATTAAAATGAAATTTGCATATTAACTTTTCTTTTGGCTAAATGGCTTTCTCTTAGTTTTAATCAGATGATCTTGAGAAAAAAGGGTGGGGGAGGAGGTCTAGTTTTCCTCTAATCTTTTGGCTGCTTAAAAAGGCAACTAGAAATTTTAAATTTTTACAAACATTTTTTTAGTAAAAAATATGCATAATAATTCTTTTTCGTTTTAAATTTTAATGCTGATCCTTACTTTCAGTTGAAAAAACTTTTTCATAATATTTTTTCTTTTCGTTTTAAATAATGCTAGAGAATCCTGCATCCCCTTCATGGAAATTCTCTTCCTCCATGGAAAGATTCTCCCATGTAACAACCTCCCCTCAACCCCCCCAACCAACAAAATGCCCCTAAAAGTGTCTCTACACTTCCCAATAACCATAACTAGGTCAAAGTCTGTAACCGGTAACCCCTCCACTGGAGACTGTGAGGGAGTAAGTTGTCCTCAGTGACATAGCTATTGGGTTTTTTGACTCTGCTGAACGAAATCGCTATCTCAAAATTTTGATTCATGGATTTTGGGGAAAAATGAGCGTGGGTGGTGGCCTAGGTGTCCTCCGATTTTTTGGTCACTTAAAAAGGGAACTAGAACTTTCAATTTTAGTTAGAATGAGCCCTCTTGCGACATTCTAAACCACTGAGTCAATACCATCACCCCTGGAAAAAAAAAATAAACATGCACCCAGGATTGGGCTTCTGGCAAAAAATAGGAAATTCCCATTTTTGTAGATAGGAGCTTGAAACTTCTACAGTAGGGTTCTCTGATATGCTGAATGTGATGATGTGATTCTCATTAAGATTTTATGACTTTTAGGGGGTTCCCCCTATTTTACAAAATAAGGCAAATTTTTTCCAGCTCATAATTTTTTATAGTTAAGATTAAATTTGATTAAACTTATATGTTTAAAATCAGCATAAAAATCTGATTCTTTTGATGTATCTCTTAGTATCGAGATTCAGTTTTTTGGGGTTTCATTTACTATTGAGCCAGGTTGCTCCTTACTACAGTTTGTTACCACAAACTGTTTGATGAAAGCAAAAAGATCAGTTGATGCCTTTTTTGGGCTGTTTCATGATTCAGTAATTACAACTGGGGCTAATTGCCTCTTGAGCCCTTAAAGGGGTCTGCAATTTATTTTACTTTTGCCAACCCCACAAAGAAGTTATCAAAACTAGTTAAGGTTGTGAAAAGTGGTTAAAAACATATCATTAGTTTATAAATAAGTTGTTCAAATGTAAGATGCTCCAAAGGTACTTATTTATAATAATACAAACCTCATTTACTAGGCCACCTAAATAAAAAACCATTTTCCTACTGTTTCAATTTAAGTGTGCATTTTTTGAATGCTATCAACTAAAATTAGCACTGAATTTTGTAATTCGAAACTTTGCCATCAACTAACAGTAGTGTCCAATTGGTGTTTTCGTTTTAACATCTAGACATAGACAAAGCTTTGTTTTTCATTGAAAAAATGCTTATGCTTTTACTTTAAATCTTGTGCCAGATTACATGGATATGTCTAATAATTTTTATGGCACTCAGTATTAACCAAGTGACATATAGCAATCGCAAATTCTGTTGGTCTGTCGGTCTGTCAAGGTTCAAGGTTCTTTTAATATAACCAATGTATACAAAATATTAGGTAACTCAAGGCTGAGAGTATAGCTCAAATGCAATTGAGCTACCTTAAAGTATTGCAATTTACCGACAAAACTGGGACTGTCGGTCCCGGTTTGGCTAATTTAGGCACTTCCAGGTAAGCTAGGACGATGAAATTTAGCAGGCGTATCAGGGACCGGACCAGATTAAATTAGAAATAGTCGTATTCCCGATTTGACCATCTGGGGGTGAGTGGGGGGCCTGTTAATTCGGAAAAAATAGAAAAATAGAAGTATTTTTAACTTACGAATGGTTGATCAGATCTTAATGAAAGTTGATGTTTGGAAGGATATCATGTCTCAAAGCTGTTATTTTAAATCCCGACCGGATCTGGTGACATTGGGGGGAGTTTAGAGGGGGAAACCTAAAATCTTGGAAAATACTTAGAGTGGAGGGATCAGGATGAAACTTGATGGTAAAATAAGTACAAGTCCTAGATACATGATTGACATAACCGGAACGGATCTGCTCTCTTTGGGGTAGTTTGGGGGGGGCGGGAGTTAATTCTGAAAAATTAGAAAAAATGAGGTATTTTTAACTATCGAACGGGTGATCGGATCTCAATGAAATTTGATATTTAGAAGGATATCGTGTCTCAGAGCTCTTATTTTAAATCCCGACCGGATTTAGTGACATTGGGGGGAGTTAGGAGGGGGAAACCTAAAACTTGGAAAACACTTAGAGTGGAGGGATCGGGATAAAACTTGATGGGAAAAATAAGCACAAGTCCTAGATACATGATTGACATAACCGGAACGGACCCACTCTCTTTGGGGTAGTTGGGTGTGTGTGTGTGTGTTAATTCTGAAAAATTAGAAAAAATGAGGTAATTTTAACTTAGGAACGGGTGATCGAATCCCAATGAAATATGATATTTAGAAGGATATCGTGTCTCAAAGCTCTTATTTTGAATCCCGACCGGATCTGGTGATATTGGGGGGGAGTTTGAGGGGGGGACCTAAAATCATGGAAACGCTTAGATTGGAGGGATCGGGATGAAACTTGGTGGGAAAAATAAGCAGAAGTCTTAGGTACGTGATTTATATAATTGGAATGGATCCGCTCTATTGGGGGGGGGGGTTAATTCTGAAAATAAGAAAAATTACGTATTTTTAACTTACAAAGGAGTGATCGGATCTTCATGAAACTTCATATTTAGAAGGACCTCGTAACTCAGATCTCTTATTTTAAACTTCTACCGGATCAAGCGTAATTGGGGGGGGGGCAGTTGGGGGGACTGGAAATCTTAGAAAATGCTTAAAGCGGTGAGATCAGGATGAAACTGGATGGGAAGAATAGAAACCTGTCTAAGATACGTGACTGACATGACCGGATCTGCTTTCTTTGGTGGAGTGGGGGGGGGGGTAATTTTGAAAATTGAGGTATTTGTAACTTACAAAAGGGTGACCAGATCTTAATGAAATTCGATATTTAGAAGGATCTTGTGCTTTAAAGCTCTAATTTTAAATTCTGACCAGATCCTTTGACATTGGGGGGAGTTGGAGGGGGAAACCCGAAATTTTGGAAAACGTGAAAATGGGGTATTTTTATCTTACGAATAGGTGATGGGATCTTAATGAAATTTGATATTTAGAAGGAATTCATGTCTCAGAGCTCTTATTTCAAATCCCGACCAGATCTTTTGACATTGTGGGGAGTTGGAGAGGGAAATCCTGGAAAACACTTGGAGTGGAGGAATCGGGATGAATCTTGGTGGATAGAATAAGCAAATGTCCTTGATAAGTGATTGACAGAACCGTACTGGATTCACTCTATTTGGGGGAGTCGAGGGGAGGGGGTGATTTGGCGAGTTTGGTGCTTCTGGACGCGCTAGGACGATTAAAATTGGTAGGCGTGTCAGGGAGCTGTGCAATTTGACTTGATAAAGTCGTTTTCCCAGATTCGACCATCTGGGGGGCTAAAGGGAGAGGAAAAATTAGACAAAATGAGGTATTTTTTACTTACGAGTGGGTGATCGGATCTTAATGAATTTTGATATTTAGAAGGACATCGTGACTCAGAGCTCTTATTTTAAATCCTGACCGGCATTAAGCCTCTGGTTTTCCTTTTAAATCAATCTAGTGATTCTTAGAATTTTGTTAGAGCTCATACCATATGATCTCTTGGCTCTTAGCTCTTCATGCCTCGTCACAAGTGCCATATGAGCTCTTAGCTCTTGTTTTTTGCTGAAATACCGAAAAACTGACCTTGACTTGGAACTGATAACCCAAAAGTCTTGATAATAAGAAGAGTCATAGTGCCCAATCGTCTTCAAATTCCTTTGGGGAAACCACTGGGTAAGAAAGGTAATAAGAGTGAGTGTGACAATTATTGAGTCATTAGTCTTGTCTCTGTAGATATCAAATTACTTACTAATATAATACTATTTAGAATGAGAGATGCTATAAACAAATTGATAAGAGAAGAACAGTGCAGTTTTAGAACGCTTAGAGGATGTGTTGACTAAATTTAAATCTCAAGTTAATAATTGAGAAGTACCTGAGTTGTCAAACACCTTTGGTCGTCAGTTTTGTAGATTATGAGCAAGCATTCAATTCTATTGATAGAAGAGCTTTAGTGAAGATCTTGTCCTTGTATGGTATACCAGACAAACATATTAAAGTGATTAGCACTATGTACAAGAATAACACTGCTGCAGTTAAGGTAGGAAATGAGGTTTGCAGTTGGTTTTGCATAAAATCAGGAGTTAAGCAGGGTTTAGTTCTATTCCCCTTTATATGGATCACTTTAGGGTCTTCAGTCGGAACTTTCAGGGAATGCTTAAAGGGAAGTTCAATTGACCAAAAGTCAATGCTTACATGCTATTATTATTATTACTTTTACTACCACTACTGCTGCTACTGCTACTACTACCTCTACAGCTGCTGCTTCTGTAGTGAGTACTACCAAAACTGGGTATATTGAAGTTAGAATGTGAGGGAGTGATTAGGGGACTGAGAGATGCTGTAGACAAAGTTACAAGAGGAGCACAGTGAGGTTTTAGAAAGGGTAGAGGATGTATTGACCACGTGTTCAGTCTTAGATTAACTCTATTCTTAGATTAACTTACTCTTAGATAAATTGAAAAGCGCCTGAGTGATTAAAAACCTTTGGTCCTCGATTTTAAAGATTATGTGCAAGCATTTAATTCTTTTGATAGAAGAGCTTTAACTGAAGTCGTATCCTTGTATGGTATGCCAGACAAATACATTAAGTTGATTAGAACTATGGACAATAATACCACTGCTGCAGTTGATGTAGGAATTGAGGTTTGCTGCTGGTTTCAAATTAAATCACAAGTTAAGGAGGGTAGTTCTATCCCCCCCTTTATATGGATTGTTTTGATTGACAATGTCTTACAGAGCATATGAAAGGCAATGGGAGACCACAGAATCAAATGTGGAGGGAAAACTCCCATGGAATTAGATTATGCTAATATTCAAGTGTCCTAGATGAAAGTTTGTGTAAAATGAATGAACTTTTAGAGCTTTTTAAGTTTAGGGTGCTAGAATTGGCTTGGAAATTAATGCTAAAAAAACTATGTCACTAAGATTAGGAATAAGTGAAGATGAAAAAGCGATATTGAGTAACAAAAAGATTGATCAGGTGAAAAGCTTCACTTACCTTCGTAGTATTATTAGTAAAGGTAGTAGGAGCAGTGAAGATGTTAAAAGTAGATTAGCCAAGTCTCCGGTTTTTTTCACAGTTAAAACAAGTTTCAATATGACTCTAGAGCATGGGCCCTCTGAAAAGCAGATAAAGATTTGTTAACTGTTTTCCAAAGAAATTGTATATGGATTGTACAAAATTGTACAAAGTAGGCTGTACAAAAATTGTGATTTAATCCTGGCTTCTAGGGCTAGAATGAGAGAAAGGTTAAGATGACTAGGGCACATTCTGTGAATGAAGGATGACAGATTGCTCAAAATTGTCCTTTTGGCCAACTATCTTTGGCTAAATAGGAAGCAGGTTATATGTGGTTGGGGTGATTGGTTGGTTTGGTTGGGGATTTCCTTCAAATCTGAGATTTGAAGCAAATGGGAACCTCGTGGGAAGGTTGCATTCCCAGAGGAAGCTTTTGAATGATTGAGATGGAGGAATGTGCATAGCTGTGTTGGTATCAGGTGGCTTTATGTTGTGGCGAGTTGTTAGTAGTAGTAGTAGTCGTCGTTAAGGACTCAATTTATGGGTAAACTGGTTTTAACAAGATAAATACTAATAGAGGTATATGAGTGATATCTAATATAAGCATAAAGCTATCATCTTTGAGGGTTGTTAAAGGGCCTAAAGTTGAATTTGCAGCAACAAAATTACTATATTCAGAAAAAGAATAAAAAGCTACTGAGCAGTAGGCCATGGTTACCTTATTTGTTGCTCCTTTATGTGAATTATTCCATACTTACCTTATATAGCCCTAGGCTAAAAAAGAAATTAACCAAAAATGATAAAACATTTACTTTATAATTTACATAATAATAATTTGCAGCTAGTACCAAAAAATTATATTTTCGCACCCATCTTGTTCCATATTTTTGATATTTTTGTTATTAATATTCTAACATTGATGTATTATATGAAAAATGGCTTTCAACTTTTTTCTTTTTTTTAGTTAGTTTTCTTGTATAGTCTAGGGCTAAATAAGACTGGAAGACTGGCTAGCAATGAATTGTCAAAAACACATACCAAACAATGGAAATAGACATAAAATTAGAAATCTAAAAATTTTCTCTTTGTTCTAACATATCTCCTTCTGAAGAGGGTCAGTTTGTTACTTGAAACCAATGAATGTTATTTTAAAATGGGATTTACAGGAATTTATCAAAAAAGGCATCACAATAAAAAAAAGTACACCATTGTTGAAAACCCTGAAGAGGAAATCTACAGCCCCCACCATGAACAATAAGGGAAATTACATTTTTGCTTGATTAGCACTGGTTCTTCCAAGTGCTTTCAGTGTTCTTTTTCTTCTTTTTTTTTTTACATGTCGGTTGCAGGACACTTGAACATCACAGAGATCTTTAAGGTCATTTAAAAGCTTATTTTTAAATTCAGTTAGTTTTCAACTAATTTCTTAACTTTACATCCTAGTCTAATAACTACAAGACAAGGTAACAAGTTATGTATTTGGGCCTCATTAAGAGATTTAAATGGACTTTGTCCCATAAACAATTATTATATTTGAATAGACTATGTAAACAGGTACTAATTGATGTCTTCACATTTTACCTAGCTAAATTGTATAGAAAAGTATATATTTCCCAGACTATAGGTCTATATTATTCATTAAGTTTCTATGTTTGACTCTTTTCTGCAAATAAATTTAATAGCAAAAAAGCAAAATCATTGAGTTATAAGAAATTTTATTGAAGATACATAGTCTAGACTATTCAAACTTTAATTTTGACTCATTTTATGTATAGATTTAATTTTGGAGATTTTCACTTTTATAAAAAAGAATGACTGTCTAAGGTCATCACATTCGGGTACCAAGGTGCCTCAATTGGAGAGGATTTGACCAGTCTCCTCCCGTTGTAAACTTTGATATACACTTTTTGTTTGGTATCTTCATTGGAAAATGTTTCCCTGGGTGTAATCCTTGCTCTGGGGCAAGCTATGGGGCTATGGGGGCAAGGTAGCCCTGGAAGTATAGTTGCTTTCCTTTTGACTAATTTAAGCAAAATTTTTAAATTTGATATCAGTGTAGCAGAGGGGGTGCCAAAAAGGAGAAAGGAGGCTGCCCACCAAAAAGTAAGCTGGCTGCCCACTAATTTCTTCAACGTCTTTGGAGCATAGCTTACCTAGAAAATTTCTACATATAACCCTCAGATGCTCCGTCATGCTTGCTTTTTGCAATTTTTTTTTGCTTTTTTGCAATTTGCAATCCCTGTAAATCCTTTTTTGGAAAGAGCAAGCATATGTTTTTTTTTTGTTTATAATGTTTTGGCTTCAATCAATCAATCAATCACTTTATTAATACTAAAAGAAAAACTATTACAACAGTAAAGCGGTTACTAGGCCCAAGAAGCTTTGCTTTTAATGGACCACAGAAAACAAGAATAACATATTTTGTGAAATATATACAAAAAAAAACTGGAACAAGACAAGGACATTTAACAGATAGGATATTTAACAAATAGAAGATTTAGAAGGAGATTTAACATATAGCTGAAAATGATTTAAAAGAAGATAAGAGAGATATACAAATTAGGATAGAATTAAAAGAGAGAGAAAAATTATTCAACTGGAAAGACCTGACAAGAAACTGCCTTTCCAGAAAGAAATTGAGGGATATCAAGAGAGATGAACAAGGACTTTAAAAGTTAAGAAGATTCCTGAAAACAATTTTAAAAAGAATAAAAGAGAGAGATATGAGTTAAGGAAGAATTACGAAAAAAGAGGAACTATAGAAAATGAGGAAACAGGAAAAATAAAAACAAAGGAGAGAGAGAGAGAAAGAAATTACTGAACAGGAAGAATCCGACGAAAGAATGCCTTTGCAGAAAGAAAAAGAGGGACATCCAAAGGGATGGAGTTCCATAATAGAATTGATTGATATACAGGAGACCTTTGGGCTGCTGTAGAAGATCGTTTTGGTAAAATAAATTGCTGAGAAGAAGAGTACCTACCTGAGCTTGTCCGTGAGAAAAATTGCTACAGGGGCGGTGGGAGAGTACCTAGAAAAGCAGAATGCGCTAAATAAAGAGTACTTTTACCTATAATATGATCCAGCGGAGCTATTCCAGTATCATTATGAAGATCAGAGGAAGGGTAAAGCCAAAGGAGAAGAAAAATAGCCTTCACTGCCCTATTTTGGGCTCTTTGAAGTGAGCAGAGAAGAGATTTATTAGTATTACCCCAGACAGAGCAGCAATAAGAAAGGTAAGGATAAATAAAAGCATAATAAAGAGAAACCATAGTGTCAAAGGAAGAAATGAGTTAACCCGGTGCAACATTGAAGACTGGCGGAGGATTAAGGAACGGGTGTGAGTTATATGCGGTTTAAAAGAAAGAAAACAGTCAAGATATACACCAAGAAATTTCACCATAGTAGCTTGTCATATAATATCATTTCCAAAAGTCAGGGTGATTGGCTCCTGTACATCTCTCATAATCTTTACATTTCCTTCATGTTTAACCATCATAACTTAAGCACTTTTGGATACCCAGGATAAAATATGCCTTCTTTTCTAATAAAAATCCTTATGTGTTAAAACTTGGCAGCTTGCATTAGTTTCAGCTCTTGCCTCAGAGGGTGGAGAGGGGTTGTCAATTCTGGAGATATAGCCTTTGGACTGTTTTGAACAAAATGGCTATTTTGATGGAAGGGGAAACACAGCTGAAACTGAGCGTGCTGGACTTTTTTTCCAGGACGTGCTGGTATGCAATGCATGCACTCTTTGCAGTATTTGCATGAACTATTAGTGTCTGCAACAAAACAGACCTTAGTAAAAAAAAAATACCTTTCATATTAAAAATGCAAAATTTACAGAATTTACAGCCTTAGAGCCAGGGCTGTGGGGAGGGGGTGTTAACCCTGGAGACATAGCTGTTTAACCTTTGGACTGTTTTGAACGAACTGGCTTCCTCAAAGTTTTGATCAGATGCTTTTGGGGTTAAAGCACATGGCAAGGGTCTAGAAACCCTCTCGTTACCTTCGACTCTTTAAAAGGGTACTTGGCCTACCAATTTTCAATTCTATCAACTCTCTCCAATGTACCCTGGAAAAAAAAATACTAGATTGAAGCCTTATTGCTCTTGCTCTTTATTATAGATAACTCTCCATCATTGCCTCTGATAAATCACCTACAGCGAAAAAAGAAATCATCAATGCAACACCACAAACATAGAAACAAACACACACCACACAGCCAAACATAAAAAAAGACAGAAAGAGAAAGCAAGACTGCTTTCCTACTTTAGTAATTAAGATCGATAAGTACTTGAATGATGCCTTAACCCTACTCACCCATCCAATGACATATGTCAAACAGCATAGCCATACGCATTCAACCGCAAAGACTAGTCTATGGATACGTACTCGTGTCATCAATATGTATAAGTCATCATAAAACAAATGCTTCAGACTATAAATCAAACAAGTAGTTCAAAAGCGAGCACCCAAAACAAAGGCTCATCAGGAGAAGACACACTTGCCTTCAGGATTTTGACGCTTTAAATTCCCTACCCAGGGAAAGCGGCACGCCTACCATAAGCTCCTTATGTTATCTCCGTGATAGGTATTGCCCCTGAAATACATGCATATTAATAAACACTTGTAAAACAACCAAATAGCTCCTGAACTAACTTGTCTTACCTTGGTCTTTGCCCTCGTGTATTTGTGGTAAACTAAATGATCCTACATCTAAGCCTTGTATATTTGTACTGAATGCTTATTAAGTTTTTACAATGTTATAAATTCTTCTTTATCTATGCAAATGCAACCTGAATAATTTTTAGGAAGTGAGTGCGATTTAAAACTTTCATAAAATACATTTTACGCAAATTCTGCTGGCAATCCGATGTCAAAGATAAGGGACCCGCTATTCATAATTAAAAGGATTTCAAAATCAAGCAAAGATTTTGCTAAGCATTGCTTGATAACTCGTTTTGTATTTACTTAAAAATTCATTATAATGAAAACTAAATTTTATAAATTGACAAGTTAATTTACAGAGAAACCTCTTAAAATCAATGTGTGGCCTAAAATTTTACATCCATTTTTAAAATCAGTGGAACTACTATAAATTCTTGAATATCTAAGTAATTGTGGCTAAAATGCTGAGTATGTGATGTTTGAATGTATATTACTTTCAGGGATGGGAAGTTAACCTCTTCAAAATCAAAATCATCAGTTTTATTATACATTTTAAATCAGAAATATTATTAACAGAAATATTAATATTCAAATCTAAAAAATGATCTAGACCTGTGCCATGACTAGATTCGAGTCAACTTTGATGGATAAATATTTTTAGAAATATCAGTAAATTCCTTACGATTTAAAAACAAAATATCATCTATTATGTGAAAAGGTATGTTTTAAATTACTAGGATTATTCTTATTCATTGTATACTTATATCGTAGTTGACTTAAGAACAGTTTTATTATACATTTTAAATCAAAAATATTATTATGAGAAATATTAATATTCAAATCTAAGAAATGATCTAGACCTGTTCCATGACTAGATTCGAGTCAACTTTGATGGATAAATATTTTTAGAAATATCAGTAAATTCCTTACGATTTAAAAACAAAATATCATCTATTATGTGAAAAGGTATGTTTTAAATTACTAGGATTATTCTTATTCATTGTATACTTATATTGTAGTTGACTTAAGAACAGTTTTATTATACATTTTAAATCAAAAATATTATTATGAGAAATATTAATATTCAAATCTAAGAAATGATCTAGACCTGTTCCATGACTAGATTCGAGTCAACTTTGATGGATAAATATTTTTAGAAATATCAGTAAATTCCTTACGATTTAAAAACAAAATATCATCTATTATGTGAAAAGGTATGTTTTAAATTACTAGGATTATTCTTATTCATTGTATACTTATATTGTAGTTGACTTAAGAACAGTTTTATTATACATTTTAAATCAAAAATATTATTATGAGAAATATTAATATTCAAATCTAAGAGATGATCTAGACCTGTTCCATGACTAGATTCGAGTCAACTTTGATGGATAAATATTTTTAGAAATATCAGTAAATTCCTTATAATTTAAAACCAAAATATCATCTATTATTTGAAAAGGTATGTTTTAAATTATTTGGATTATTCTTTTCCATTGTATACTTATATTGTAGTTGACTTAAAAACAGTTTTATTATACATTTTAAATCAGAAATATTATTATCAGAAATATTAATATTCAAATCTAAGAAATGATCTAAACCCGTGCCATGACTAGATTCGAGTCAACTTTGATGGATAAATATTTTTAGAAATATCAGTAAATTCCTTACAATATAAAACCAAAATATCGTCTAATATCTTTTATTATTTGAAAAGGTATGTTTTAAATTATTTAGATTATTCTTATCCATTGTATAATTATATTGTAGTGGACTTAAGAACAGTTTTATTATACATTTTAAATCAAAAATATTATTATGAGAAATATTAATATTCAAATCTAAGAAATGATCTAGACCTGTTCCATGACTAGATTCGAGTCAACTTTGATGGATAAATATTTTTAGAAATATCAGTAAATTCCTTACGATTTAAAAACAAAATATCATCTATTATGTGAAAAGGTATGTTTTAAATTACTAGGATTATTCTTATTCATTGTATACTTATATTGTAGTTGACTTAAGAACAGTTTTATTATACATTTTAAATCAAAAATATTATTATGAGAAATATTAATATTCAAATCTAAGAAATGATCTAGACCTGTTCCATGACTAGATTCGAGTCAACTTTGATGGATAAATATTTTTAGAAATATCAGTAAATTCCTTACGATTTAAAAACAAAATATCATCTATTATGTGAAAAGGTATGTTTTAAATTACTAGGATTATTCATATTCATTGTATACTTATATTGTAGTTGACTTAAGAACAGTTTTATTATACATTTTAAATCAAAAATATTATTATGAGAAATATTAATATTCAAATCTAAGAAATGATCTAGACCTGTTCCATGACTAGATTCGAGTCAACTTTGATGGATAAATATTTTTAGAAATATCAGTAAATTCCTTATAATTTAAAACCAAAATATCATCTATTATTTGAAAAGGTATGTTTTAAATTATTTGGATTATTCTTTTCCATTGTATACTTATATTGTAGTTGACTTAAAAACAGTTTTATTATACATTTTAAATCAGAAATATTATTATCAGAAATATTAATATTCAAATCTAAGAAATGATCTAAACCCGTGCCATGACTAGATTCGAGTCAACTTTGATGGATAAATATTTTTAGAAATATCAGTAAATTCCTTACAATTTAAAACCAGAATATCATCTAATATCTTTTATTATTTGAAAAGGTATGTTTTAAATTATTTAGATTATTCTTATCCATTGTATACTTATATTGTAGTGGACTTAAGAACAGTTTTATTATACATTTTAAATCAGAAATATTATTATCAGAAATATTAATATTGAAATCTAAGAAATGATCTATACCTGTGCCATGACTAGATTCGAGTCAACTTTGATGGATAAATATTTTTAGAAATATCAGCAAATTCCTTACAATTTAAAACCAAAATATCATCTACTATTTGAAAAGGTATGTTTTAAATTATTTGGATTATTTTTATCCATTGTATACTTATATTGTAGTTGACTTAAGAACAGTTTTATTATACATTTTAAATCAGAAATATTATTATCAGAAATATTAATATTCAAATCTAAGAAATGATCTAGGCATCTGCCATGACTAGATCCGAGTCAACTTTGATGGATAAATATTCTTCGAAATATCAGCAAATTCCTTACAATTTAAAACCAAAATATCATCTACTATTTGAAAAGGTATGTTTTAAATTATTTGGATTATTTTTATCCATTGTATACTTATATTGTAGTTGACTTAAGAACAGTTTTATTATACATTTTAAATCAGAAATATTATTATCAGAAATATTAATATTCAAATCTAAGAAATGATCTATACCTGTGCCATGACTAGATTCGAGTCAACTTTGATGGATAAATATTTTTAGAAATATCAGCAAATTCCTTACAATTTAAAACCAAAATATCATCTACTATTTGAAAAGGTATGTTTTAAATTATTTGGATTATTTTTATCCATTGTATACTTATATTGTAGTTGACTTAAGAACAGTTTTATTATACATTTTAAATCAGAAATATTATTATCAGAAATATTAATATTCAAATCTAAGAAATGATCTAGGCATCTGCCATGACTAGATCCGAGTCAACTTTGATGGATAAATATTTTTCGAAATATCAGCAAATTCCTTACAATTTAAAACCAAAATATCATCTACTATTTGAAAAGGTATGTTTTAAATTATTTGGATTATTTTTATCCATTGTATACTTATATTGTAGTTGACTTAAGAACAGTTTTATTATACATTTTAAATCAGAAATATTATTATCAGAAATATTAATATTCAAATCTAAGAAATGATCTAGGCATCTGCCATGACTAGATCCGAGTCAACTTTGATGGATAAATATTTTTCGAAATATCAGCAAATTCCTTACAATTTAAAACCAAAATATCATCTACTATTTGAAAAGGTATGTTTTAAATTATTTGGATTATTTTTATCCATTGTATACTTATATTGTAGTTGACTTAAGAACAGTTTTATTATACATTTTAAATCAGAAATATTATTATGAGAAATATTAATATTCAAATCTAAGAAATGATCTAGGCATCTGCCATGACTAGATCCGAGTCAACTTTGATGGATAAATATTTTTCGAAATATCAGTAAATTCCTTACAATTTAAAATCAAAATATCATCTATTATTTGAAAAGGTATGTTTTAAATTATTTGGATTATTTTTATCCATTGTATACTTATATTGTAGTTGACTTAAGAACAGTTTTATTATACATTTTAAATCAGAAATATTATTATCAGAAATATTAATATTGAAATCTAAGAAATGATCTAGACCTGTACCATGACTAGATTCGAGTCAGCTTTGATGGATAAATATTTTTAGAAATATCAGTAAATTCCTTACAATTTAAAATCAAAATATCATCTATTATTTGAAAAGGTATGTTTTAAATTATTTGGATTATTCTTATACATTGTATACTTATATTGTAGTTGACTTAAAAACAGTTTTATTATACATTTTAAATCTTATCCATTGTATACTTAGGAGATAAGATATTTAGATATTTATTTTAAAAAGATCACTATCACAAGCCCTCAACGGGCCTAATTCGGACTTCGGAGTCGACTAACAAAGCAAAAACACTAATAATAATGAATAATCAAATTATCAGTAAAAAAAAGAGGTCAAACTAAACTTGAACAAATGCGGTTTCAGAAAAGATAGAGGATGTGCGACCAAATTTCACTGTCTCTCCTTTATTTATGAAGAAGTGCCTGCCTCCTGACTCTACTGGCACCTATTAACGCCTGCCAGTTGGAATTCGTCTCTGATCTAGGGCCTGGCGTGCTTCTAAGAAGCCAAAATTTTGCCATAATGCTCAAAAAAGCCAAGTGACTTACAAAAACCACATTAGTCAAAATAGTAAGCACTAAGCTATTCATCAGACTATCATACTTCGTATGAGAGCTATTCAAAAAAAAAAAATCTCCTTTTGACTTTTTTATTTGAAAGTTTAAAATTTTTAAGGAATACCTTACCTTAGACCTTAATTCTTTCAGTGCCTCCATAGGCACACAGAGCTAGCTCTGTGAGCAGTCTCCAATTTCCCCTCAGATGGGCCAATGAGTAGATGTCCTCCCATTGTTGGATGAGACCCTTCACAATAAGAGTTTTTCAATTTCAGTTGGCTACTATGAAAATGAGATTGTCAATAAATTGGTTTTGGATGTTGGAACTTCTATGCTTATTATGTTTTTATCATCCAGCAATTTTCTAGGTTTTGTGCTCCTTCATTTTCTCCTTTTGAAGATATGATACCATATAATTATTTACTATTTAATTAAGGTAAATGCAATATAATTATAGCATATAGTATCATATAATAATTCCTTATATATTTAGTTTCTAGAGATTTCTGACTACCTGGAGTATTCAAGAGAGACTGACTGTTAATTTGAATCATCTCGTAAAGTATGGAAACATCCATACTGTCAGACATCACTCCTGTTAAGCAAGGTAATTGGCACTATTTGTGGTTGAGAGAATTTTTTGCTACTTTTGCACAAAATTAGGAGACTAATTACCACTCCCCACTTATTTCTGCTACTTTAATTAGAAAAATAACGTATACATCCGATCTATTATTATACATACAAACATCACTATTATTCAATGAAAAAACGATTTTCTGAAAAATATTCTAAACTAAAATCTAGCTAAAATAAGGTGTTCATGCAATTTGATAAACAATCACCCTCAATTAAAGTGTTTAATTCTTTTTTTAATAATCAGAGTTGAAACAATATTTTTTTTCTACTTTAAGAGGTAGAATATGATGTGGAAAAATGGCAGAATTTTCATAAGCAATTGAAAGGAGCACAAATGTTTGAAAGTATGGGGATAGGGTGTTAAACTCCCTCCTATGCAAGAATACTTTCATTTAGTTTAAAGACATTGTTTGATTTTCTTATAAACCTACTTCTTAGCTATTTTGGGCATAAAATTGTGCTTTGTGGCAGAAAACGAATTGTGCTTTGTGGCAGAGAACTTCGTTGCAGCACAGTTTCTTTTTTTAACTCAAAAATGGCACTAAAGATCACCATTTGAATTCAAATGAGCCATCTTCCAATATTTAAAACCCGTTGTTTTAGCTCAATCATCCCTGGAAAAAAAACAGGGATATATCTGTGCTTCCCATGCAAAAATGTGGTTTACCTTATTATTCTAGTCGAGGTCAACCTAAACAGGTAACCAAATCAAGTATTTAGTTTTTTTGGGAATATTTTCAATAGTGTGATTTTATTGCAATTCGACTTTAGACGGTTTTTACATTCCTTTGATAAAGTTAAAAAAAATGTAATAACTAAAAGCTAGTATTCCATTGAACCTGAATAACAGTCAGGAATTAAACAGTGTACATAGTAAAGGGTTTTTTACTGCTCAGTTTTGTAGAGAATTTTTTGGAATATTACAAATTTTTGGATACTGTTTTTGGATACACTACAAATTTTTGGATACTATTTGCTGAGGTTTGTTCTTTAGTTGGTTGCAGCAGTAGGCTATGTCCAACCATGAAATGTAAATGAGTGTCTTTCATCCAAGATATTTGTCAGATAAACTGTTGAAGATGTCCAACTTCTTCAAAAAAGAACCCAGCTCTAAATTAAACATAACAAATTTGCTGAAAGTAAAGGTTTATGCCACAATTACTTCTAATTGATGTCAATTCTTTGATGTCTAAATCCAAAGCGTTCTATTTAGAAAATAGAACGTTTGAAGAAAGCAGCACAAGAGAAGAAATTTATGAACATTGGTAAGCATAAATTGAAAGCATGCTGGATGCAACACTAAAAGCTTGTTTCAAAGAAAGGGAAAGGGAAAATGATGCTGAATCCGTGGAAGTAGAAGTAGAAAGTAGAAAGAAGTACTACTTCTTCTTTGGAAAGGGAAATCAGTTCTGATCGATTACCTTTAAAAAAAGCCTAAGAAGTGATGACGCTATGTTAATTATAATTCTACTAGTGATTGTTACACTTATTCATGGACGCCAATCGTACGGTTTATTTCTGTTCGTAAACAATCAAAAGTTGTGCTTTCATTAAAGTTCTCTTTTTGTATGAGCATATAAATTAATCGAAAGTAAAATAGGACTTCCGAGCCTCTTTTTCCGTAACCTCGCGGTCTTTTAGGTACTTGTAACTGGAACTTGTGTAGTTCATGTGCCTGTGGTCTGAGCGCCTCTTGGTAGTCACTTTTTGTCACTTTTTTTTATTTGTGAAATAACTAAAGTCACTTTTTTTCGGGAGCACCGTTACGGTCGACCCCCTGATACCGTAACGAGCAAGCGGAAGTTTTGACGTAGTATTAAATTTTTTCTCTGGTCAAGAAACACCTGACGATAAAAAGCAAAGGTTTTGATAAAAACAATTTTACAATATAGGGCTGAATTCAAAGTTTCCATTGTCCATTTCAACGTCCTTTTCAAATTCCTGTTTCCCTATTGTATTGGAAAAGAAACAGAAGACTCGCCAGGGTTTGAGGCTTTTTTCAAAATTCCTAAGGAATGTTCATGTAAAGTGCATCAAGACTAAAATAAATAGCGCCTATTGCTAATGGATTCGCTTTGCGCTCAAATTATTTTTTGTGTGCCAGATTTTTCAAATTTTCTTCATTGTTACCTACTGAGGGTACTGGAAGAGGGATAGATTAAGATGGAATATAAACGCCAGTGTATTTGTGGCTCTCTTGTTTCTCTCTTTGTTTCTCTCTGTAGCTCTCTTTGTATTTGTAGCTCTCTGTTCAATGTTTTACTGTTAGACAAGAATATTATACAATTTTGTAGTCAAGACTTAACTCCATCAGTCTTCGAAAAACATTTTCCAAAAATGTTTGGTGTTGTAGATAGAAAATTGGCTGAAAATCTCAACGGAATATCAGTTTCCCAATCTTTAAAGACAGTCTAAAGCAGGGATGTTTAACCATATATTATAGTGGGCCGCATGTTCACTTTATATAAAATAGACGGGAAAATGACTAGTGGACCGCAAATAAATCTTGGATGTGCTGCAGTGTGGTGATATAAACATATTTTCATTTTGGTGGAAGTTACAGCAGGCTTGTCACAAAATAGCTTTCACTTTTATTTATTTGTCATTCGGCTTTTTTTTCTCAAAATTAGTATTTTTGTATTGACTTTCTAAAAGAATCTAATATTCAAGACTGAATACTGTAAACATCTGTCGTTGGGTTTTCAATCTAATAGGTTCAAGTTCTTTTTGCATCTTTATGCAAGTTCTCTTTTTATGCATCGTCACCTGAGTGGTGAATCACTAATCAGCTTCAGCTGCTATATTTATCTAATTAGACAGTTTTTTTCTAAATAATTCTTAATCAATAACATTCTAAAATTCATCAAATACTTCTTAAAATTAATTGTCCGAAATAATTCTTAACCATATAAAAACTATTTGCCAGCTGGCTTATTTTGAGCGTTTTATTCTATTTTTTATTCTATTATTTTTAGAAGTTGAAGATATATCCTCGAATGATGATAAGAATATGCTTGGAGGTACACATCCCATGCTTTTAATGAAACAAGAAGCCAAACCTTTTGCTATTTCTACTGGCACCTCTGGAGATTGTCATCATGATACCGACTCTGTTAAACTGGAGTCGAAAATTGACGTGGATGAAGGTATGTTACAGATATTCTGATAATCTGCATTTCTGCGTGTCCAAATTGAGAATATGTTTTTAAACTTGCGTTGAAATTGTAGTGGAGGAAAGATATATGTCTATTCGATCTGATTGGATTGGTTGCGTTTGAAAACAAAATGCTTAGTAAATAATAATTCCAGATTGCTTTGATTATTAAGATATAAAATTTCGTATACCAATTGAACCTTTGAATAAAATGACAAACTGAATCTTATTTGGAACTTTTTTCTGGCTTTTAGGACTAAGTAGAAATCTTAAAATTTTGAAAATAAGGGCTTAGCTATGCATATGCCTCAATAATGAACAATAATAAACAAATATGACAATTACGGAGTTCTCGACCCGATCGTACAGCTGGATAATTTATATGTAAAATTGTCGTCAAAAGAGGTTTGCCACCCTTGGAGTGGTTTACTTTTTTGAAAAGTCTAGTCTATTCGTGTTTTATTTTGTATCTATTTTTTCCTATTTTTGAATTTGTCTTTCTTTTTCTTTTTTACTTTTTTTTTGGTACTCCATCACCATACCTTTGTGTTATTAATGGGTTATAAAATACATTTATTCATTCATAATCTGCCAATCTATAACTCCGTAGTTTAATGATTCGTTTATAGAAACGCCTTAGTTTTGCCTGATTTTAATGCAACACTGTCTCTAAAAGTGGCTAATTTACATAGGGCCTAATCCTTAAGTATGATTTCAAAATATTTTTCTTGTATATGTCTAAGAGGCCTATAGATTCCAAAAAGGGATTCATCCACCTTTTTGAATTTCCTGGAATACTTTCACTGATTATTGGATGACCCTAACTCTCTGTTAAAACATCTATAATCAGATAACAATCAACATTTGGTAGTAATAAGGTTGTTCTTTTAGGATTATTATCATCAACCTGTAAATTTAGGCCTTCGAATCAATTGAAAAGGGGTAATTGAAAAGAAGATTAAATGGTATTGGAATTTGCAATTGATGTCAGTAATTTTTCAGCCTCATCTAAATAATTTGTAAAATCCAAATAATTAAAATAGGGATATTTCATAAATATTGCCTTGACAGAGTTGAAAGTGGAGTGCACTCTAGAAGGTCCAATTACCAACTTAATGACTCGTATATATATACATATATATATATATATATATATATATATATATATATATATATATATATATATATATATATATATATATATATATATATATATATATATATATATATTCATGTTTATTTTTATAAACATGTTTGTTTTTATATCTTGATTCATGTTTATTTTTCTGCCAACTAGTATGTGAAGAAACTATGTTAATTGATAAAAGTAGGGGTATATATAGTTCATGGATGTGACAATACAGCGATGAGTTTTTGTTTTTTTTAGATCAATTCACCCTTAAGTAAACTGATATACAACCCGAATTCTGAACTATCATAGGTAGTGCAAGTAAAGCGTAGTAGTGCTGCATAAGTAAAGAGTAAAGAGCGATATGGTCGTAATATATATATATATATATATATATATTTTTATATATATATATATATATATATATATATATATATATATATATATATATATATATATATATATATATATATATATATATATATATATATATATATATAGTAACGGGAATCTGGTGGCTTTGCCGCTGGACCCGGCACTTGGCAGGCCTCTACATATGGGTTCTCATTGTCGCTTGTCTTGTAGCCGTAGAAAATTTGAGACATTTGTTGTCTTTTCATACTGATTCATTTTAAAGATATTTAATTGTTAAAGCAAGGCCGATTCCTTCAGACGATATCTACTAAGCTTCAAACTTTTGGTTTTCTGTTTAGAGGTTTCTGAATTGTTGTAATCCTTTGTTAAAATATGTGCAAATATTTTTGCAATTACCAGCCACCAGGCCCTGGTACTCGGTACGCAGCTGACTTCTTTATATGGATTCTTGTTGTCGCTTGTCTTCAAACGGACAGTTTTCTGTCTTGTCACACTGCAGGTCTTTTCAAAGGTTTTTAATTATTAAAGCAAGTTCGATTTCTAAGAACGATATCTACTAAGCTTCAAACTTTTGGTTTTCTTTTTTGAGGTTTTTGAATTATTGTAATCCCTTATTAAATATTTACAAATATTTTTTTGTAATTACGGGTTTTTTGCTCTGTATACAATTTAATGTCTTTTCATACTGTACCTTTTCAAAGATATTTGATTGTTAAAGCAATTCCAATTCCTAGGAACGATTCCCATTAAGCTTCAAATCTTCGTTTTGTTTTTTAAGGTTTTTATGGCACTTGGTAAATACCAAGTGCCATATAGCGATCGCAAATTCTGTCGGTCTGTCTCTCGGTCCCGGTTTTGCTTGTTTAGGCACTTCCAGATAAGCTAGGACGATGGAATTTGGCAGGCGTATCAGGGACTAGACCAGATTAAATAGTCGTTTCTCCGATTCGACCGTCTGGGGGGGGGGAGTTGGGGGACGGTTAATTCGGGAAAATTAGAAAAATGTGGTATTTTAACTTACGAACGGGTTATTGGATCTTAATGAAATTTGATATTTAGAAGGATATCGTGTCTCAGTGCTCTTTTTTTTAATCCCGACCGGATCAGGTGACATAGGGAGGAGTTGTAGGGGGGGAAGCTAAAATCTTGGAAAACGCTTAGAGCCGAGGGATCAGGATGAAACTTGGTGGGAAAAATAAGGACAAGTCCTAGATACGTAATTGACATACCCGGGACAGTTTCGCTCTCTTTGGGGGATTTGGGGGATGTATTTTTAACTTACGAAGGAGTGATCAGATCTTAATAAAATTTCATATTTAGAAGGACCTCGTAACTCAGATCTCTTATTTGAAATCCCGACTGGATCCAGTGTGAAAACGCCTAGAGTGGATAGATCAGGATGAAACTTGGTGGGAAGAAAAAACACAAGTCCTAGGTACGTGATTGACATAATCAGACTGAATCCGCTCTTTAGGGGAGTTGGAGTGGGTGCAATTTGGAAATACTAGAAAAATTGTGGTATATTTAACTTACGAACGGGTGATCGGATCTTAATGAAATTTGATATTTAGAAGGATATATTAAGCATATATTATTTTAAATCCTGACCGGATCCGGTGACATGGGGATTTGGAGAGAGGAGCTTAAAATCTTGAAAAACGCTTAGAGTGGAGGGATCGGGATAAAACTTGGTGGGAAGAATAAGCACAAGTCCTCGATACATGATTGATATAACCGGAACGGATTTGCTCGCTTGGGGGAATTTGGGGAGGGGGTTAATTCTGAAAAATTAGAAAAAAATTAGGTATTTTTAACTTACGAAGGAGTGATTAGATATAAATGAAATTTCATATTTAGAAGGACCCTGTAATTCAGATCTCTTATTTTAGATCCCGACCGGATCCGATGTCATTGGGGAAGTTTGGGGGGGCAACCGGAAATCTTGGAAAACGCTCAGAGTGGAGAGATCAGGATGAAACTTAGTGGGAAGAATAAGTACTAGATACTAGTCCTAGATACATGATTGACATAACCGGACTGAATTCGCTCTCTTTGGGGGAGTTGGAGGGGGTAATAATTCGAAAAAATTATAAAAATCGAGTATTTTTAACTTAGGAACGGATGACCATTCGTGAGGTATTCCCGACCAGATCTGGTGACATTTTGGGGGGGGGGGGTTAGAGGGGGAAACCGAAAATCATGGAAAAAAATTAGAGTGGAGAGATCGGGATGAGACTTGGTGGGTAGAATAAGCAAATGTAGTCGATACGTGATTGATGTAACCAGACTGGATCCACACTCATTGGGGGAGTTAGGGGGGCAGTGCTTTGGTGAGTTCGGTGCCTTTGGACGTGCGAGGACAATCAAAATTGGCAGGCATGTCAGGGATCTGCAGAAATTGACTTGATAAAGTCATTTTCCCCGATTTGGCCATCTGGGGGGGGGCTGAAGGGAGAGGAAAAATTAGAAAAATGAGGTATTTTTAACTTACGAGTGGGTGATAGGATCTTAATGAATTTTTATATTCAGAAGGATCTCGTGTTTCAGAGATCTTGTTTTAAATCCAGACCGGCATTAAGCCTCCATTTCTTCTCCTCCACGCCCACCATCTCCCCCAAACACATCCAATCAAAATCTCAAGATAGACATTCAATGTGAAATTCTATCTTTCTTTAAAAATTCTAGAGAGATCGGACGGTAAAAACCCCTTCCTCCCCCACACCCTTTTTTCTGAATTCTATCGGCCGAAATTTTGAGATAAGCATATATAAGTATAAAATTTGGAATTGGCTCATTCAATTGGAAATCAGAATTCCTTCGTATCCTTTTTAAAAGCCAAAAGTGATTGGAGGGCAACTATGTCACTCCCACGTCTTCTTTTTCCCCAAAAGCATTTAATAGAAATTTTGGGATAGCCGTTTTGTTTAAAGTTGTCTAAATGTCATGTAACAAGGCCTTCGGGATTAAAACAACCCCTCAGAACCTAGGGACTAGGATTGTAAGTTATGCCCCAAAGGCATATAAGGTTTTTTTAAGGCGTGGTTGTATAAGCTTTAAAGGAAGTTCATTTAATTGGGAACTGGAAGTTCTAGATCACTTTTAAGAGTTAAAAGTGATTGAGGGGACAGCATCCCTCCCCTGATGCCCTCTTTTATCCCAACATATCTGTAAAATATAGTCCAAAGTAACATGCAGCATAGACTTGGGGGTAGAGGCAACCCACTAGAGCTCTAGGATAAGGGTTGTATGTTATGCCCTGGGGACGGACAAGGTTTTTATTGAATGGGTGGTCGTATAAACTTTGGATAGAGCTCATTTGATTGGAAATCGGAAGCTATAGTGCTCTTTTTAAGAGTCAAAAGTGAATTGAGGGCAACTAACAACACACAACGAACACCCTCCCTCCCGAACGCCTGCTACTTCCACAGAGCAAGGGCTGCAAGCTAGGAAATTGTTTCGATGTTTACATGTAGTATATGTTTGTGAGAAAAGTATACATGTTTGACCTTTACTTTTCAAAAAGAAAAAGGGTGTCCAGGTGAGTCTTTCAAAGAAATATCATTGAAACCTTTAAAGAAGCTAATACGATTCAAAATTAAAAGTTCTGGTGCCTTTTTTAAGAATGAAAAGAAAATGGAGGGCAAGCAGCCCTCTTCCCAAGCTCATTCATTTTCCAAGCATATCCAGTCAATATTTGGAGACAGCCATTTTGTTCAGCATAGTAGAACGGTTCAGCAACTATGTCTCTAGGGATACTGGGTTTGTCAACGCTCCAGAATCATGCAGTTGGCCCATTATGCTTAAAAACTAAATCAATAAGCACCATGTGTATGATCGCCAATAAGAAACCTCAGCAATTTATCGAGAACTACCGGGGTATTAACTTAAAACTTCATTACTACTTCTGATCTTACAATTTAAATAAATCAAATAAGTGTAAGTGTATCCAGTTTGTGTAAGAGCATAGATAGATTTTTTGGGAAATAACATTAAATTTTATTTTTCAGGTGAAATTGAGGAGGTATACAATTAAATTCAGGAATATTATTTGTGACAGGATTAAAAATAGTTGAAAAATATCCTCCAACATACAAATAGCAAGCGAAACCATGGATTCATATAGAGAAAATAAAAGATATAAAATACCATTGTTCTTTCCATTTGTTTTTTCACGATTTAAATAAAAAACGAACTGAAATTAATTTAAAACTTTATCACAAAACATGTTTTTTTTTAAGAAAAGTGAAGAGCTCTATTTAGCCTTAAATGAGCAGAAACTAGCTCAATCAATCTTTCAATTGTGAGACTACCAAAAACCATCACTAATAAACAAATGAAATTCAAAGCGAACAGAACTTAGAATAAATGACCCAGTCAGACTCAAAACGAGCAAAAATTAACTTGTGTAAGGCTGACAACTCGCATCCATTCTCAAAAACAGAACATAATTTGCACTTTAATGAAAACAAAATATATTTCAATTGTTTTCATTTTGTTTTAACAAATCAAAAGGTATTAAAACTTCAAGTAATAAATATCTGTTAATATATGAAACTGATTACGTTCTGGTCTTAAGAAGGGATGGGGGTTGAAAAACTTGTTTTGTGGAAAAAGATTTTAAATTAATCGAATAAAGAAAGGAATAAAATATTTAAAACGTTACCAGAATAATGCCTTGAATTTGCTTTTATAGGTTAAATAACGAGGTAATAGTTATTAAATTTAATTTTAAAATAACCCTGTTATTTCATAAAAATAAAAAATTAAAAGCTGATTTTGCGCTAAATTAAAAAAAAGTATGTAATTGTGATTTTGAGCGAATTTTATATTATTTCTAGTTTTCTTCCTTGCAGCGTCCTCTGACAATGGTCTTGCAAGAATATGTCTAAACAAAGAAATGAATTTGAACTGCAAAAATGAGATGCCAAGTCAAATGTATGTATTTGCTGAAAATGATGTGGCAATACACGATGTTTTACATATTGGAAAAGGACCTTTCGAATGTGATATATGTAAGGAATGTTTTACTTCGAGTGCCCGTTTATCCAATCATCAAAGAACTCATACAAGAGAAAAAACTTTTGAATGTGATATATGTGACAAAACATTCCGCAAAAAAGGCAATCTACTTATTCACAAAAGAACTCATACTGGAGAAAAACCATTTGAGTGTGACATATGTGGCAAAACATTCCACCAAAAAGCCACCCTATTTATTCATCAAAGAACTCACCCTGAAGAAAAACCCTTTGAATGTAAAATATGCGAAAAAATATTCCGCCGAAAAGCCGACCTATTTATTCATCAAAGAACTCATACTGGGGAAAAACCTTTCAAATGTAATGTATGTAAGAAATGCTTTACTTATAGTTCTGTTTTATCTGATCATCAAAAAACTCACATTGAAGAAAAACCCTTTGAATGTAAAATATGTGACAAAACATTTCGCCGAAAACCTGACCTATTTGTTCATCAAAGAACTCATACTGGGGAAAAGCCTTTCAAATGTGATATGTGTAAGAGGTGTTTTACTCAAAGATCCGGTTTATCCCAACATCAAAGAACTCATTCTGGAGAAAAACCATTCGAATGTAATGTATGTGACAAAACTTTTCGCCAAAAAACCAACCTATATGTCCATCAAAGAACTCATACTGGAGAAAAACCTTTTGAATGTGCTCTATGTAAGAAACGTTTTGCTACGAGTTCCATTTTATCTCGTCATGAAAGGACTCATACGGGACAAAAACTTTTTCAATGTGATATTTGTAAGAAATGCTTAACTTCAAATTTTGGTTTATCCCGTCATAAAAGAATTCATACTGGAAAATAACCTATTGAATGTGATATTTGTGAGAAAATGTTCCACCCTGTCTGATCATTAAAAGAACTCGCACTGGAGATGAAGGAATGTAATATATTTCGAAATGTAATATATGTAAGAAAGGTTTCACTTCAAGGACTGGGTTATCTTGTCATCCTTGAGCTGCAATCTTCCTTCTACCCAATCTGCCCAATTCCAAATAAAAAGAAGAATGCTGAAATAAAATCAGAAACATTGAACAAGCAAACTTGATGTGCATGAAAAATAAATGATTGCTATCTTTCCTCTTGTATTTTCTACTTTTTGGTGCTTTCCCTAAAATTCTCAATTTTTTCGTTCATCGTCTTTGTTGGACAAGGTTTCATTTTTCTGGACAAGAAAAAAAAAAAGATTTAAAATTATTCTGGAAAATTCCACTTATTGCGGGAAATTATATAAGAAAATTTAATCTGCTTGAGAAACCTGCTTAAATTATTGCGATCATCATCTTACGTTATGTTTTGCCTTTTTACACCTTCCCCCACATTTCTTGCTTTTTTTCTACTTTTGCATCTCTGAGACGTATTCATGTCTAGACTTAGACATTAAAATCAAATTTGGTTTCCATTACGATTTAGTGGTCTAAATTACATAAGAAAACTTAATGGGATATTGCATTGTTGCGATTTTATTTTGTTTTCCGTCGGTTTAAACGTTTTCCGGCCTCTTTAGAAACATTTACATATTTTCTCTTAGTTCTAAGACAAGTTTTTATTTTTTAGTTAATCCCTTCTCTTCTTCCACTTTATTTTTTTTCCATTTCCCACGCTTCTAAGATGATCTTTCCGTTTTCTGAACTTGGCAAAAAATTGTTTGAGCTCCCTCTTTCTGGGACAAATTACACAAGAAAATTTTACTCACTTTCATAAGAAACGAATTACACAACCACTTAGAAATTCATCAAATTGTAATAATTTTTTCATGTTTTTGTCTTGCTGGTCCGTTTTTTACGAGTCGCGTTGTAGACACGCCTAAAGCGCAAATTTGACAAATTGGTAGCAACACTGAGGAATATTGCAACGCTGAGAGAAAAGTCTTTGTGAATGTCACTGTGTAAGGGCGTTATATAATTATTAAAATGTTAATGTTTTATTTATCTTACAATTTATGCCCTAGAAAAACTTTTGTTGTATGCAATTTTGTGTTTACAAGAAATTTTATTAATTAATTGTAATTATAATTATTAAAATTATTTATAATTATTAAAATGTTAATGTTTGATTTATCTTACAATTGATGCCAGAGAAAAACTTTTTGTTGTATGCAATTTTGTGTTTACAAGAAATTTTTGTCGGGAATCTATCCGAAAAGCTTTTATAAAATGACCGCAAAGCCTAACCATATTTATAAATTTATAATAAAAAAATGTAAAAAATCTTCAAGCTTTCATTAAACAATTGATATGTTATTTTATAAACCATAGGAAAAATCAAACAAGAAGTACACCCCTTCTTTGGAATCTTACGCTAGAACATGAGATATTCAGAATTAAATTACTCAAGCCTACAAGACAGTATACTCGTGCCTAAAAACTATGTTCTCTGAGCTGCCTTCTTACCCACGTTGTTTTTTTTTTATCTGAAATGTTGTTTTTCTTTTCATGAAAGGAAACGTTGTTTTTGTTGTTTTGCTTTGTATATATTTTCTATACTGTTTTTATTTTATTTTCTTGAAACATTAAAGCTTTAAAAAGTTGCTGTAATTGAGCCAACTAAGATACCAGTATCGTCTTTATAACAGCGATGTCGGGTGGCAATTGATTCAGATAAGCTTAAAGAGTGTGTTATTCTGTCTTATTTTTACTTTGATTTTGCTTTTGAACCAGAGCTATGTCTGTCTTCTTTTTGATAGTTAACATTTGTCACTATTATAACTTGTATACCCAAGTCTTATTAGAAAGTTGTCTTTTGCCATCTCTACCAACTATTTTCAAGTTCTAGGGAGACTGGGTACAGATAAACAAAAGAAAATCTACAATGATGAGGGGATCACGACAATAAGTTTTAATCTTATTAGAAAATTTTCTTATTTTCACCCTTATTTGTCATTTTGAACCTTAAATTTCTTTTTCAACAGAAATCTATCTTAAGTCAAATATCAGAATCGATTACTCGCCGGTCAATGGTGCATGTTAATTGAATTATATAAAATATCTAAGATATATATATATATTTGTATAAAAATGTCACTTTTTTACAGTTTTAAAAGTAGAGTTGAGAGAAAGAGTCAAACTTTAGCGTAAAGAGCGGATTGTTGAGGAGGGAACAGTCCCTTTCATATGCGGATTAATTTCTGTTCGTTTTAAGTTTTAATGTCGCTCCTTACTTTCAGTTAAAAAAAATTGATTTTTTTTTTATTTAATATATTTAGAATCAGCATAAAAATCTATCCTCTTGATATATCTATTGTTATCCAAATTCCGAAATTCCGTTCTTTAGAGTTTCGGTTACTATAGACCCGAGTCGGTCCTTACACAGTTCGTTATCACGAACTGTTTGACAACTATTTGAAATAAATATGGATCACCCATTCCCCTTTGAACATTTTTTTATCAGACAGTTTATTAAGTTTTTTTTTTTTTTTAGAAAATGGTTGCAAACAACAGACTTAGCCCCCTTTTATAAAAAGACTATAAAATGACTGAAATAAATTGATTACTCAATTATTTGATTGACAATTATTAAATATGTTAAAACTGTGGCGTAAAAATTTTTTCTATTTCGGAGAGTTTTAACTATTTTTGTGCATGGGTGGGGTTTGGCATTCTACACATTCTACAAATTTGTTTAAACAAAAATAATGGGAATTAAACCGTGTAAGCTATCTGGTATTAGTATGCTGCTTAACAATTTTTGAAATGGATTTTCGTTTTAAAATAAATTCCATTGCTCATCAGCGATTTTTCAAAAATTGTTTCATTATAAACCCAAAAACAATGTTTGGTAAATGCACAGTAACTTAGTTCCCAACGTTTGAAATATTTATAGTCTTTCCTTTACATATCAGGAAGGTCCTGCCTCCCTTCTTTACTGGGACCGTCAAATCTAAGGAACTTACACTGGCTTGCTTTTAGGTGGCCAGCGTTTTTCTAAAATGCTTTAAATACAGCCAAGTGAATTGCAAAAACCGCGTTAGTCCAAATAGTAAGTGTATTTACTAGTACGAGATTCGTTAAAAAGTCGTTTTTCCCTTGAAAGCTCAAATTTGAAAATTTGAAAGCTCAAAAATTTTTCGAAGAACTTAAAATTTACAGCAGATTGTCCTTGGGCTGAAAAAAATCTAAAAAATCTATTTACAATACCTTATCTTAGACCTTAATGCCTCACGGAGGCACACAGGGAATCATAACAAATCTTACGTAAGCCAAGTAACGGGAAATTCTTTAAGCTTGGATTTCAAAGGTTTTTGGAGCCATATCAGTTATAACTGATAATCAGTTATAACTGAATTAGAACAGGGGGGTAATTCTGAAAGGCCAAACACCGTAGTGAATTCTAGACCTAGGGAAGCAAATAAGCCAATGAAGTTGAGAGGCTCTAACGAAGAGAATTAATAAATAAAATTTTCTTTTATATTTTTTTTTTTTCAGTTTTCAGTTGGTTGAAATCTCTGCTGTTTTATTATTTATTTTTTTTAATTGAAAATGCAAAAGGTTGATTTTAAGATCAGTTAAAAGTTTGTTAAATGAAATTTAGAAAAATAAAAGAACTGAGTTTGGAAATTAGTGAAACAAATGCCTTGATTTCGATCACCAAAATATTTGAAAAATCCTCATTTTTGTGTTGTTGTTGTAAGGATGGTTTTGTTCAAAGATACATTTTTGCTGTAATAGTTTTTTTCGATGTCTGTTACATTTTTTTTTTTTTTTTTTTTTTTTTTTTTTTTTTTTTTTTTTTTTTTTACAAGAACAGTGTATTTGATGCTTAGGTGTAGGGAGTGCAAAGAAGACTGCAAGCGTGGCTTAAGATAGTGACAATCCAATTTAATTATTCTATTAAAATTTTTATGAAAGTCATAAATATCATAAACTTCCATTTAAAACGTGAAAAGAACTAGTAGAAAATGACTGAAAAAATCAACAATGTGGATCAGTCATATAAGTCTCGTCAAGTGACCTATGAAATTTTGTGTGAATATTTTTTTTCGCTTCTTTCAATGTTCTGCCCTTAAAATGATTTTTAATTCGGTATAAAGTGTCTTAGATAGAAAATTTTATTGCATTTGAAAAATTGTTTTCGATAAAAATGATTTTGAAAAAATGGGGGGGGGGAATCTATAAGCTTTTGAATGTAAGTCTTACAGCGGAAACACGAAGCCTAATTTTAATGCAATGTGGGTTTGTTTTATCTTTTAATCTATATTGGATTCTAGAAGCCTAAAAAGGAAAACAAGTTTGTGGAATTTATGGTTCTTTGTCTTGTAGAAATGGGAATCTGAAAAACTAGGTTTATAATACCCGAAAGTTAGTAAAAGGCTTACAAAGCGATGACAGCAGATTTCTGTGATGAAGATTTGCCTACATTTTGATTTGTCTACAGTACTAGAACTTGCACTTTAAATTTGGTTAGTTTTGCAACTTATCTCTTTGCTCCAGTGCCAATTACACCGTTTGTGAAGATACTAGCACAGCAGATTATCGCGCTCATTTTTAATCTACAATGCCTGAAAGTTAGGCCTGTTTACTTGTGGCGAAGAGACATTTTCGCTATCAGCTAAGCTAATTTCTGCCAAAAGCCATTTGGGCTTAAGTAATTTTTTTTGTGAACATCAAAATTTTATTTTCAAATATTCGCCAATGGTTTTTGTTTTACGCCGCTGCTGTTCATTGTTGTTGCTGTTAAAGATTCTCTGGCCTACAGTGATCCAAGAAAAGTGAATTGGCAAGTCACGCTTTAACTGTTCGCACCGTGATATAGGAGAATTGTTGGGAGTTTTATTTATTGTTTAAAATTTGAATTTATCATAAAATTTTCAGTTTTCAACTCCTTGTTATCTGTATGAAATGAGCATACCCGTTATTGACCCTTCTGATATGGATATACTGAAACCATCGCTCTCTCATTTTTGAGGGAGATTGAAAGTAAAGATATTAGCGTCACAAAAAATTTTGATCCTAAAAGCAAAAATTACAAGCCTAATGCAATCGTAATATTTTATATGGAAACTGGAAACCTTTTAGCCAAACCAAAAATCAGTAATAAGAGTTGTACTTCTGGGCATGGTGAAATGAGTGATTAAGAGACGAGGGTCATGGTTTTAATGCATGTGGAGTGCTATTGGACCCATCATAGAGCCTTTAGCATACATTCCAGTTTTGGATAATCCCAAGTTTATTAGGTCATGGTTCAGCCAGTTGAAAAGGGTAAAGGAGTTGATTAATTTGTCTGATAGCCAAATGATCAATGCTATCCCATTAAGGGTGAAAGGACAGCTATTGAATTTTTTGAGGTCGGATTTCTTAAATACTTTAAGTCTAGAGGAAAAGGAAAGAGAGTTAACCGTGACATATTTGCTGAAAAATGGCGAGAAAAAAATTAAGGAACTATCTGAGCTTAAAAAGTCAGGATATGACACAGTCTACCAATTTTATTTGAGATTTGAGAATGCAGCCAAAGTTTATGGATTTGAGTTCGGGGCCCCAGCTGTTTTTCGAAAGGGAAAGCTTTACATTGCTTGGTAGAGGGCTCAAGAATTAATATAAAAATATATTAGTTAGAGTATGAGAATGAATATAATGCTTTGAAGGAAGCGCATATGGTTGCAAAACGTTGTGAGTCCGTCGAGAACGCAGTTTTGGGAGTAAAAACAAAAATTTTTCAGCTACCGCAGGGTTTGACATGAGATTAACAGGGCAAGATCAAGAACTCCCTCATAATTGGCATGACGTAAAATAAGGTCAAAGTATTAGATATACGTAAATTGGTATGGGATTAAAGATAAAGGGATAAAGATAATTGGTATGGGTTAGACTTATAGAGTAGAAAGTGAAAGTAAAGAATTAGTGAAGTTTTCAGGAAAGTGGTAAAATATTTGCGCTTCCAGAGAGTGCAATAAAATAAAATGTTAGATATTTTATATTCAGGTAATGAAATTAAGTTTAAGAATCTTGGAGTTTTGGAGGTTTTGTGGAAAATTTGAGCGTGATGCAAAATTGGGGACAAAGAGGTGTAAGTTTTTATACAAGATTTAAGATTGTTGGATTTTTTGTTTGTTCCCGACAGATCATCCCACTAGCAAATAAAATTTACAGCATCCACAAGATATCTAGGCCAAAAAGTGTCAGTGAATTACGTAGCTTTATAGGCTTGGTAAATTGGTATCGCGCGTTTTATTTAAATTTTGGAGAATTAATTTATCCGTTGAATAAGCTTGTGAGAAAAGGTGTTCCGTTTCAGTGGAGTCAAGAGCAGGGTGAAAGTTTTTAATATTAAAAGAGGAATTAAATAATCCAGAATCTATTTTTCTTGTCTTTCCAGATTATGCAAAAAAAAATTATACTGCTGTCAATACAAGCTCAATTACTTGAGAAGCCTTATTGATGCAAATAGATGATAAGGAAAGATTTCAATTACTTTCAACATTCATTAAAATTTATTTCTTAATTTTAGTAAAATGGATAATATGTTCAGAGAGCTTTACGGTGTGGTACCTTCGGTAAGGCATTTTGGATATTACATTTGGGGTCAAGAGACTCATTTTCTGGTTCATTTTAAGGCTTTAACATGTTTACAACCATGTAAAGATCTGTCATCAAAACTGTATGGTATTTCTTTAATTATGGAAAATGAATTATTCCATTGCTCACACCTTCAAGGCAAGCATCATCCTGCCGACTTGTTATCTCGGCCTGAGATACTTGAAGAGTTTTCTCCTCTTCAATTTACGGAAGAAGAGGCAGAGTTTCTGGCGGCTGGTGAAGGTGAAGTTGGCCGTTTAATTGAAGAAAATAGAAAGAAGCATGCGGTAGAATATGAATATTTACCCAAATCAAGCAAGGGTTTCAATGAAAAACGCTTAGTTTCATAAATAATAGTCCTTGAAATAATAGTCCTTGTTTTATCATATATTTTTGTTAGCCACTTCCGCAACGAGGGAAATGAACGAACAAGACAATAAGAAATATGAAAGACTGAACTAAGGTGTAGAAACTTTTTTAAGGACTTGTCCTGGAAATAAGAGTTTCAGTGTCTCTCGGTACTTCAAATTACGTGGAGATTTTCACCTTAACCAATAGACTTCCTCACTGTGACGGTTTTCTTTTCGGTGGCTAGTAGCCAATTTTTAGTGAAAAGTGAGGAACATTTAGGAAGGAGTTTCAAATGTGTTCAAAATGTCTCGACTATCGCATCGTTCAAATCCGGATAAACTGACGAGTATGTTAACACTCTTTAGAATACCGAATACAGATGCTGCATAAAGACAGGTAAATCCGGGGAAAACACGACACAACCAGCTGCACTAAAAAATTTGTAGCATCAAGAGCCTTTTTTCAGACTTATTACTGATTTTATTTTCAATAAATGGTAATATTCACATTTCTCCTTGTCTGTACCTCGATGATACCTGTTATTATACTCAATGACGCCCAATGAACACACTATAGTACCTTTCAACCCATTGTATATGTCACAAAAGTGAAGCAACTTTTATTATTGGAAAGAAAATATAAGAAGCTAAGGGATCAGTTTGCTCTGGGAAGAGGAAGAAAAAAAAACAACCTTTTGCAAATACATTAAGGAATTTAAGTCGGCCCTTTATTCATAATTTAATTCGGAGGCCTTAAGCAGGACAAGATCTAAACAATGGAGGCAACAATGCTTTTAATTGCAACTAAATACTGATTTCTATTTCCATTCCAAATGGCAGGATCGATGAATCAGACATAGGGGGGGACAGTTTCTCAAACATTTTGAGACTTGGTAGAATTAGGATCAAAGTCCATAATTTTACTGGATCCTAGAAAAAACCGAGGTAGTTGCAACTAAATCTTAGAACACCCAAAACTTTGATATATTAGTCCATAGATCCTATCCAAGATAATATTGGTACATAATATCCAAGACCCAGCATAAAAGGTCAAAAATTGAGAAGTACAGTCTATAGATCTGCGAGAGAAATTTCTTAGTGATGCGTTTATTTATCAAATATAGTTAAATCAAAATAAAAAACCGTCTGCAAACTTAAAAAAAAGTAGAGAATTTGATTTAATTTCGCATTAGATTAAAATTTTATTCCTCTCACCTTTCTAAAATCCAAGTGAATTTTCTGGAACGTATATGGTTAAATATGAAAGTCTTTACTTTGTATTTTCGTAGTTTTGCCATATTGGACCAGTTCAAGCTAAGAAAGTAAAATATCTTTCTAATCTATTATTCACTCACCAAATCTACTGTTTTTGCATAAGTTTGACTTGTTTTATTTTTCATCGTTTTTCGTCAAATTTGAACAGTTAGCCATAGAATGTGATGACCTGTTAAACCTGTTAAAAATATGGTAAAATGTTTGACCTGCTTTATTTTCATCTTTCTTCGCCAAAGTTGAACAGTTAGCCATAAAATGTGGTTTTGAGAGTTTAAGAATGTTCCTTCAACTCCCGGCTTCTTAGAAAAATTTGTAACTTGGAATCGTTGATGCAAGCTAAAGTCTTCCCGTAAAGTTTTCAATACTATCATAAACCCAAGCAGGTCAAATCTTTTGTTAATACAAAACATTAGGAGGTCGTTTTGTGAAGTAAGAAAAATTTTACAGAAAAAGAACACATTGTAATCCTCTAAATTCCGAATATTTTGTTGGTTCGCGACTTAATGCGTTACATGAAAACGGAAACTGATAGTTCATAATTCTAAGAGTTAAATTTAAAAAAGTGTGCAGCGAAATACGCTGGAAACTAGAACACTGGAGTAAAATGACCAAGGGAAAGACAAATTACGGCTAATAATGTAAGATAAATCTTAAAAGTAAAGTCTGAATAGGTTTAAAAGCAAAAGACATTTTTTGAGTAAAGATGAAGTTTTTCACTGCTGTATGCAACTTATCCAATTACATCCCACCTATTATTGCTAAATAAATTATCCAGTTATGCTACAAGAAATTGAGTAGATTGCTGCACATGAGAGAGAAGCTGATTTAAGTAAATGCTCTGAAATTTTTGGGAGGAGAAAAAACTTTTCAATACTGCTTTGTTTGTTAGCTCTTATTCCCTTTTTGTGGCTAGAAGTTAATATCGACAAAATTTTAAAAGTTAATAACAACGCTAGAATACTTAGCATATAAAAATCAACAAATTACGGCAAAAATTATGGCTAAATATAGAAAGAACGGCGGCGAACCCACTCTTAGTTCCTCTTTCATCTTAGGAAGTGGACACTTACAAAATTAATAATTACTGTGGGGAGCCAAAGAAAGTAACAAAATGGATTTAGAATTCGAACTTAGTTTAGAAGGCTGTCATTCCTCTTTCTCCTCTGTTCTAACGAATATTATGGGAACTTAGATTTATTTTTTTTTTCGACTGGCTTATTGACTTTCATAATAGTGGCAGAACGCAAAAGGTTCGGTTCTTTACCACAGAGGGAGAAAAGGTCTATTCAATGCCTTGCCAAGTTCTGAGCGGGTTCCCTCGAGGAACTGTTCTCGGACCGACCTTATTCTTCATCTTCATCAATGACCTGGTAGCTGAAACAAAAAACCACCTGACGTTTTACGACAACGGCTTCAAGTTATTCGGTACTGCGGATAACAGTAGCTTACAAGCCGATCTCGACCAAGTTCAAGCATGGGCATATAAGTGGATTCTGTCCTTCAACATCTCAAAGTGCGTCACTCTTCATTTTGACCGTGGCAATCCGCAGCACGAGTTCACCATGCACTGTGGCAAAATGTCATTGACAGTATTGCTTCCTACTTCTGGTAGTGATAGGGACCTAGGGCTCCTTTTGGATGACAGTTTAAGATTGCACGAGCCCATCACCCAAGAATTTTCGAAAGCAACCACAAATTTGGGACTCCTGAAAAGAACCACCAGTATTCGATCCATCACAGCTTTTTTTAAAACTATACAAAGCTCTGGTCAGGCCAATCCAAGATTTCGGAACATTCCTGGCTGGTTCTATCTACAGGAGAGACGTCTAGCTCATTGAAGCTGTCCAAAGAAGAGTCACCAAATGCATCAACGGTTTACGCAGTCAGCCATACTGCAGTATACTGCGATCTGCAAACCTCCCAACATTTTTCGGCGTAGGCGTAACGACATGATGCCCACCTAAAGGTACCTTCAACAACAGACCAGAAGCTGTTCACGTTCTCTCCCCACCAAAGACGAACACTAGGACTTTCCAAAAAGTTGTTCAAATCCACTATTAACACCAAGGTCCGGAATCTCTGCAACCTCGTCTGAGGAATTCGCAAAGAGGCGAGACAAGGAATGGGAGGCTAGACCATGAAGATTCCAGTTGGAAAACCCCTCCCAGCCCTCACTACCATAAAATTCTTGGAAGACAGCAGAGATTCAGCTTGGAACATGATGCGGTTTATCATATCCGATCATCCCGCACACTCAATCCGAAGTTGCTGTTGTGCGGTGGTGCCAACTCTAAATTGCTATAGAATGGTTCTTGAACCATGCCTACCATATGATCAGCGTCACCGAGTGGGCTTAAATTACATCTCTCCAGCACTCTTTAGTCCCGATAGTTTGTCGATTGACCTTAACACAGCGACCAGATGTATCGCCATCACCAACTACGGAGCATCACAGTTTTTGGAACTAATTCGCTCGAAAGTGCAAATCAAAAGCCTTTTTTGCGCCAACCAGCTGGTTTAACCAAAGATGGTTTTGGTTTAACCAGTTTGTGTGTTTAACACAAAAATTACATAAGGTTGAGCTCCCATAAAACTGAATCACAAAAACACTTTAGGCCTTTTTTGGCGTCAGCCGGCTTGTTTAACCAATGACGGTTTTGGTTTTATCCCCTTGGATGTTTAACGAAAAAATGGAAAACATTTCGTATTGAAAAAATGTATGAAATGATTTCCATCTTTTTTTTTGTCAGTATATTGTTAGTTTGAGTGTAGTAGATTAGTCAGTAAGCTAAAGCATGATTGCGAAGATGGTGGGTCAATATAAAACTAATCTTGAATTAAAGGTTGAATTAAAAAGGTTCAAGAATTAAAAACAAAAAAGGATCCTGGAGCATACAGAAGAAATTCTGGAAGCTCCATTCAATTACACCAATTACAAAAAATTTTGGACGGTTGAGTATAACCAAAACTACTTTGCAAAAACATTTATTTTTATATTGGGCAAAAGATTTCAAACACAAAACATTTGTAAAAGTGTTGAAGGTGTCATTCTATCATAATTAAATGATTTAGCAATCATTTCCACCAGATTTGACATATTTTATATTAATTTGAGGTTAGAATAAATTGAGAAATCATCTAACCTAGTCTGGTATATAGGAAGTGATTAAATTAGGCCTAGAGGAATCTTTGGTTAAATTGCTCAGGTAAGACTTCGGAAAATGTTGTATTCATGCTGTAAAAGCAAAATCATCTGTAAAACAATCTAAATGATAAGACTTTGGCTATGTTGAGTTGCCCTAAACAGTGAGTAAAATTCTAGTTTAGATTCTTTTTGCTTTAAATTTGGAATTGCCTTACAGGGCTATGGTTAAATTTTAAGGTCAAATTCTAGTTTAGCTACTTTTTGCTATATGGAAAGGGGTTAGGATAGAAGAATGAAACTTTCAGTAATCAAGCCTTAGCTAAGAACATACTCTGGGAATGTATTGCCAAGCTTCTGTGTTAACCCTCTTCTGATTTTTAAGTCTTTGAATTTTGCAGAGCCTACTTGACCAGGTAAATTTATAGCAAACCATATAACTGGCTTTTGTATAAAGTAAATATACCACTTGATGCCTTTTTTTATGTTCTTTGCAAATATAATAATTGATTCTACCTTAAATTGATAGGCCTACTTAAGCTCTTAAAAATGACAAATTTTCAAAAAATTATGACAGTTCATATAACTAACTTACCAATAAAGCAAACATACCACTTGATGCCTTTCTAATGTTCTTTACAAATATAATATTTGTTTCTACCACAAATTCAAATTTAAGCCCTTTTTAAAGCTCTTAAAAATGAACAAATTTTCAACTAAAGTACAAGTTATCCATCATTTCCAACAAAATAATACTATGTTTTCTCTGCACTGTTTTCAACAAAATAATATTACATTTTCTTGGTACAAAGAAGAAAACACCATAACATTGGTAAAATTTATTTTATCCAATTTAATTATGGAAAATCAGTGCTTGTAAATAATATAACATTTAAAAAAAAATGAATTTATAATGAAATGGTAAGTTTTAGTCCAATGTTTTAAAGTTTGAGACCAATGTTTTAATCATTTTTTATACCCCACACTTAGCTCATTTTTAAGAGGTCAAAAAAGTGCTTAAATCTGAATTTAAGGTAAAAGCAATTATTATATTTGTAAAGAGCATAAAAAAAGGCATCAAGTGGTATATTCAGTTTATATGAAAGCCAGTTATATGGTTTGTTATAAATTTACCCTTGACTGGTCTATAACTATTAAAATTTTTACAAAATAATATTTTACCTTAAATTTCAGCTAGCAGTTTCTGTTTCTCTAGTTTTAGCTCTGAAAATGCATTTCTTGTCACTAGTGTAGAATTTTAGCCATATCAATGTTTTTTCTCTAAGTTTAGGAAATTTATTTGCAAATCTTTGAATTAAAATGGAATAGTTATGGACATCAAGTCATGGCTAATTGTAAAAAAAGCCAAGACAGATAGTCCAACTGAGTAAGAAAAAAAAACCTGGCATTAAAGTTCACGAATTGGGATTCAGTAAGTAATGAGGCTGAAAATTCTTTTCTTGTACATCCTTTAAGCAGAAGATCTATGTTGCAAGGGTTTCACTTTTATAACACAAAGATTTTTAAGGGTCTGGGCCCTCTAGAATGAGAAGGAGTAGATTTATATATTTCAAAACACCTTCCTGTGACATAGTTTAGTCTGTAGACCCATCCCCAAAAGTTTCATTTTCCTAACCTAACTCCTTTCCATGATAGTAAAAAGTAGCTACACTAGAATTTGGTCTGAAAATTTATCCTCAGTGCTGTAGGGTAAGGCTAAAATGTAAAGAGTTCTGCTGAAGATATAACACATGTTCAAGCATCTAGTAATAATAGTAATTGGATTAACAATGCTTAGTGACCACTAGGGTCCCTGCAAGATCTTGCTTTAGCAAAGTTTTATCTCTGGGTCCCAAATTACCAAGCTAAGGTCAGACCTAGAATATCAAAAAGTTGTAACAAAGATTTCCAAGTATCTAGACAAGTTTTGGAGCCTCAGTGTAAAGGATGCTACCAAAATTCAAACTCTTGACTTGCCCTAGGAATGTTTTTAGGCCTTTGAACTCTATGGTTATAAACAATTACAGTTTTGATTAAACCAGAGTCTCAACTAGTCAATTGTTTCATGCATAAGCACTTTTCATGACAACCTGGTTTGCCATTGTTTCATGCAAAAACAACAGTTAAGCTCAACCATGCCCAGTGGTTGAGATCAGATGGTCTCTTTGGTTGATGCAAAAGAAGACCTTTATCTCACAAAACACTCGGATTGGTGATCCTACTTTTCAGATAAGTAATCAAACTCAGGGATATATTGAAATACAAGAAAAGAAGTGAAGATAAAGCAGTATTACTGAGGATAAGTGATGTCAATGTTGTACATTTTTTAAATAGATGTGAAATTCTTTAGCCTAAGGAGAACACAAGGAAAGTGTAAATAGTGAAAATAATGTTAACTCTTCAGTGACCTGTAAGTAACCTTATGCATATTCTTTTGGATTTAAAGGGTTTTTAGTGGGCTAGACTCATCTTGCAAAGGCTACTAGGCTGTGCTACACATAGTGTATTTGAATGAGAAAGGTATGTATGTTTGAACTTTTCTTTCCAAAAAGACAGAGGGTATTCAGGTTAGCCTTTCTAAGAATAATGAGGAAAGTATTGAACTAAATCAAAACACTTTGTGTGTATACAGATTGTGAAAAGGTTACAACAAAGGAATGACTGAGTACATTACTTTGGAAAATTCTGGAAATGATAAGGGAGAATGATCAAAAAGTGTATACAACTACCCATTCCATAAAAACCTTAACTGCCCTGGGAATACCTTAGAACCCTTGCCCATGGGCTCTGGGGGATTATGTCCACCCTAAAAACAATGTTATATGATTTTTGGACTATTGGTAAGAGTCAAAGTGATTGGGGAAGCCACCCTCCTGCCCCCTTTACATTTTATTTTCCACAAATGCATACAATAAAATTTTTTAAGATAGCCATTTGTTCAAAAATTGTCCAAAGATCATATTATAAGCCCTTTTGGGCGGCAGAATCCTCAAGAGTCTGGGGGTAAGGGTTATCAGTTATGCCCCAGGGCATATAAGATTTTTTATGGAAGGGTGGTTGTGTGAACTTTAGAAGAGGCCTGTTTGATTTGATATGTATAGTTCTAGTTCCCTTCTAAAAGTCAAACATGATGGAGAACAACTAGCCCCCCTCCCTGACATCCTTTTTCCCCAAAACACATTCAACTAAAATAGCAAGATAGCCATTTTGTCACCAATAGTCTAAAAATAGTATAACATTGGCTTTTGGGGGACACAATTCCCCAGATCCCACTAGCAGGGGTTTTAAGTTATGCCCAGGACATATAAGGTTTTTACGAAATGGGTAGTCATATCAACTTTGGTTCAGATGGAGCTCATTTGGCTGGAAGTTGGAAGTTTAGTGCCCTTTTTCAAAGTCAAAAGTGAATGGAGGGACAGGAACCCTCTCCCTCCTTCCAAGCCAATCATTTCTTAAAATATATCAGATTGAAATTTTAAGAGTGTTATTTTGTTCTGCATTGTTGAAAGGTCCAGTATTGGGGATGTCAACCTCCCCACAGTCCTCAGGACAAGGGGTGGAAGTTAGGCAATTTGTTCATTGCTTAAACACAGTGTATTTTAGTGTGGAACTAAGTCAAAATACATTATGTGTGTATGGATTGTCAAAAGGGTATAACCCAGTAATAACTGACTTGACTTGACTTAACGCTCTTGCTCAGCAGGGTCACCAGCGTAGAGGGAACTGGTTGACAGTACCATCAGTTGACTCCAAGTAGCCCTGTCCAGGATAAGGATGGGGCCTTATTTGGGTTGATGTTGTGGCTGAGCTGGTATTGGTTAATTTCCTCAGCCCATCTAGTACATGGCCTTCCTGAAGGGTGATTCCAGCCATTTTCCAAGGGATTGAAGTCTGAGATGATCCTTGCAGGGGTACTTAGCAGGAGATGGAGTAGGTGGCCATACCACCTTAGAGAGCAGGCTTCTGCTTGGGCAGAGAGTTTTGCCAGCTTGACAGTCTTCAGGATCTCAGTATTGCAGATCTTGTCATACCATTTAAAGCCTTTGACTCAACGCATGCGTCAAGTCTGAACAGTATTGACCTTTCTTAGCTGTGTCTGGGTTATTGGCCATGTCTCAGATGAGTACAGCATGATGCTTGAGACTATGGCCTTGTAAATTTGGGCTTTGGTATGACAGCTAATTTGCAGTTTGTTGCACACTGCGCTCAGGAGTCGTCCAAACACAGAGCTTGCCTTGGCTGATCTGGCTGAGATTTTGGTGTCAAGTGTGCCACTTCAGGATCTAATTGATCTGAGATATATGAACTGCCTTACCACATCAACAGTTTGGCCATTAATCTCAACAGTTGAGAGTGGTGCTGATGTGGTCTTTTCTATGGGCATGATTTTGCTTTTTTCCAGTTGATTTGCAGCCCAACTCTAAAGGCTGTGGAGGCGAGCATCTCGAGTGCAAACTTAAGTTGGTCAAGATTGTCACTAGGGACAGCTACATCATCTCCAAAGTCAACATAGAACAGAGTCCTCCTGGCACTATCTGAGTATGTTAATTTGGAAAATTCAGGAAGTGATAAGGGAGATGATCAAAAAGGTAATATTTACAAGCTATCAATACTATTATAACTACCATCACTACTACTACCACACTACTTCATTTACAGTATTAAGGGGAAATATGGACTATAGACACTATGTGCATGCACATTGTCAAAATAGCATATCTCAAGAATTGATTTGCGTATTAAGTTGAAACTTAAAGGGGACACTTAAAAAACACAGAGAACAATTAAAGGGGAAGATATGTCAGCAAAAGGCAATGTTTGCAAACTACTGCTAATAGTACTGTTACTGCTACAACTGCGTGCAGGGCTAATAGCATCGAGATGAAAATTTCAATAAGTATATAAGCATACAGGTTACCAAAAGGACATATCAGCTATGTCATAACAATGCCTTTTTGTATTAAGTTGAAACTTTTAGGACTTGATGAGAGGGATATTCAACTGGCAAAAGGTTACTACTGCTGCTGCTAGTAGTACTATTGATATTCAAGTCTACTATTAGTATATCAATGCTGCCACTATTACAACTATGCCTAAGGGTATTCAGGTGAAATTTTGAGGGGGTGGATGAACATAATCAGAACACACCCTATGTATGCAAATTATCAAAAGGTTGTTACAGCAATATCTTAGGAACAGTTTGGTGTGTGAAGTTGACACTAACAGGGCTTGTTGTGAGGGATCTTGAACCATATGAAAGTCTTTGCATTCTAATGCTACTGCTTCTGCTCATACTGCTGCTACTGTTACTATTGTCACTACCTCTATTACTGCTACCACCACTAAAGCTGAGGCTACCACAATTAATTCTACAGCTAATACTACTACTACTACTACTGCTATTAAAACTAAGGACATTGAGGCAATCAGTTTTGGATATATAGAAACTGTATTGTATGGAACTAAATTGAAACACACTATGCCCACGGAAGTTGATGCATCAGAAATGCTTCAGGTATGGTTCATGGTATGCATTAAGCTGAAACTTTCAGCGTGTGTTGAAGGGGATGTTGAAGAAACCAAAGGTGCTATGGACATACTGCTACTAATGCAGCTACAACTATTGCTACTGCAAAAGCTAAGGGTATTAAGGTGAAACTTTTAAGGAATATTTAGGCTGATATTGAACTGAACAAAAAAAGAAAAACTATGAGCATGTGGACTTTCAAAAAGTTCACAAAGCAATATCTGAAGAACAGCTTTTATTATTAAGTTAGACCTTTAAGCGTAAGTTGTGGGGGATCTTAAACTCGCCAGAAGGCCCTACATGTATATTTTTAATGCTACCACTACAGCTGCTATAATTAATGCTGCTAAATGTATTAAGCTTAAACTTTTAGGGAAGTTTAGGAGTTCAATTAAACAGAAAAACTGTATGCATGCAGGTTTTCAAAATGGCATATAAGTAATATCTTAGGCAGCACCACTCTATAATAGCTAGTAATATCTTTGAAACTTTTAAAGAAGCTAATTCAATTCAAAATTAAAAGTTCTTGTGTCCTTTTTATGAGTAATAAGTGATTAGAGGGTAAGCAGCCCTTCTGTCAAGTCTCTTCATTTTCCAAATGCATCCAGTCACAATTTTGGGAAATAGTTGAACATTCCAGCAAACTCTAAAGTAGTCAACCTCTACATGACTTATGGAGTGTTTCTCACTTTTTCGAAAATGAAAATCTGATTCTTTTGATTTATCTATTGGTATCAAAATTCTGTTTTTTAGACTTTCGGTTACTATTGAGCTGAGTTGCTCCTTACTTAAAGTTTGTTACCCTGAACTGTGTGATCTGACTCAAGAAGCCATCACCTTCTTTGTGGTAACTAGTCAATAGCTTCATCATACGCTCAAATCTTTGCTTTTTGTGGCCCTCTGTTAGGAGTTTCTTGACCCAAGGGGAGCATGAATTCCTAAACAGTTGGTTTGCCTAAACATAATATTAAAGCATTGATCTTTAGACTTCAGGAAATTCATTTGATATACCTGTTATTGTGAAGGCCCTGTTTTAAAAAATCCTTGCTTCAGCTGAAACCACTAAATTATCTGTAATCACAGAAGGGCAACCAGAGCAGACCTTGTCATGGATGTTGTCATGGCCATATTTGAATTCTTGCACCCATTTATGCACTTTGATTTCACTACTAACAGTATCACCATATACTTTGGAAATCTGTCAATGAATTTCTGCAGCACCCAAGTTTCTTGCTGATAAAAAATGTATCATTGAGCAAATATCACTGGTATTAGGCTTTTTAATATTCTTAAAAATTCTTATGACAACCTTCCTGCACATAGTGTAATTTGATTTTGCTTGACATTCTCAACGTTATGTACATAGATGTACATAGTGTTTTTTTTGTTTTTTTTTTAAGATATTTCCAGGGCGAATTGCACAATAGGCTAAACAGTCTTTACCTCGTAGGCTGTGGTGCCCTGGCATTCCTGGAGACATAGTTATTTCTCAGATCATTAGACTATTTTGAACAAAATGGCTTTTTTCAAATTTTCGAGAAGTGTTGAGGGAAAAGCAACTAGAAGGGCAAATGGGTTGCCCTTCATCTGTTCTTCAACCTACCCTGTAAGTTTGAACTGAATACCCTCACGTGTTCCCTAAATATTGCCAAAACGTCTTTTGAGAACCAGGAGGGAAATATCATGTTTTTTTCCATCCCTCTACATTTTTTCAAAGTTTCAGCTTAATACCCTAAGCCTTTTTGAGACTGAGAATAAACGATGCCCCCTTTCCCTATAAAAATAACTTACATGCCAGAAATGGGTATCTGTATAACTTACTTCCCTTGTCTTGGGGGCTGTGGGAGGTTAAGTCAACTTCAGATAAATAGCATTTTAACAATTTGATTATTTTGAAGAAAAGAGCTACCCCAAAGTTTTGATCGGATGCCTCTTGGGGAAAAGGGCATGGGAGAGGGCTGATAGCCTTCCAATCAATTTTGTCTCTTAAAAGGACACGCGAACTTTCAAATTTGACAAGCCCCCTTCAAACTATACAACCATAATTTCAATCTGGAATGAATCTGGAAGAATAAGATAAATAAGAACATGTTGAAACCTAATGACTCCTTGCCTTAGGCAATGTATGCTTGCCTCCGAATAAAATAAGCCTGTTGTTTTTAACAACTTTTGACAAATTCAGTCCCCAAACCTGGGGCTATAGGGTTCATACTGTCCTTAGAGATATGCTTGTTGAGCTATCTGATAATTTTAATAAAATTTGCGTCTGAAAATTTTTATCAAATGTCATGGAGGGTTCTGAGTGTCAGCGTATTAAAAAGCATACTTCTTTGGGGGGGGTATGCATCGGGAGTCAGTTATGACTCTTAGTAAGGTTTCTAAAATTCTCAGGTAAGGGCTCTCCAAAATTTCTACAATCACCCCTTACATCCTAAAAACACTTGGTGAAAAAAAATATGCAAAAGGCACATGGTCTTTAATTAAGCAGCACTGTTGCCTTTTAAAAGCTAGGCTATAAAGGCTTGAGTATATAAAGTTTACACTGTTTTTTTTTTTTTCAAAATGTAATTCCAAATCGTCACAATGAGATACATTTCCTAAATATGGTGATTCTTTGCTTTTATGCATTAGCCTATTTTCATTAGCCAGTTTCGTATGACTTTTTGTTTAAAACAGTTGTGTGTTTTTATGTCAAATTTCTTTTCTATTTGTCTCATTGGCTCATTTGTACTTATGACTGAGAACCAATCGAATAATTATCAATCACCCCCCCCCCAAGAATTTATTTCTATAAAAAAAATTATCCATTTTTTTTACAATGGTTGCAAAAAACAAATTTAATCCACTGTCACAAGACAACTTTAATAACAATCTAATTAAATTAGTTGATTAAGCAGTCAGTTCATCAGACCAGTTAATGATATCCACCAATCGTTTGATTAATTAATTGATTGCCAATTATTAAATAACTAAAAATGGGACTTAATAGTTTTCTATTTTGGAGAGTTACAGCTCTTTTTGTGCATGGATGGGGCTTAGCATTCTAACCTTCTACAAGTTATTTTGTAACAATATTGTTATTTTGTAACAATATTATTGAGAATTAAAATGTGTAAGCTATCTGGTGTTTGTATGCTGCTTAACAATTTTTGAAATGAACTGTCATTTTGAAATAAGTCTCACTCCTCATCAGTGAAATTTCGAATATGGTTTCTTCCTATATAAACCCAAAGACAAAGTTTGACAAATACACAGCAGCTTTCTCCCCAATGTTTGAAATACTTATATGGGATCCTTCCTTTGGTCATGATGAAAGGCCTACCCTCCCAAAGACAAATACCCTAAACAAACACAAGACTATACCCTACCAAGACTATACGCTAACCCAAAGACAAAGTTTGACAAATACACAGCAGCTTTCTCCCCAATGTTTGAAATACTTATATGGGATCCTTCCTTTGGTCATGATGAAAGGCCTACCCCCCTTCCCTACTGGTATCTATTTACGCATGCCAGTTAGAAGCTTTTGGCTTGCTTTTAAGGGGCCAACATCTCAGCAAAATGTTTTAAATACAGCAAAGTGACTTACAGAACTACATTAGTCCAAATAGTAAATACTACTCACTAGTATGAATGCTGTTCAAAAATCGCTCTTTTCTTTTTATGGCACATGGTATTTACCAAGTGACATATAGTGATCGCAAATTCTCTTGGTCTGTCTGTCCCGGCTTTACTAGTTTAGGCACTTCCAGATAAGCTAGGACGATGAAATTTGGCCAGTGTATCAGGGACCAGACCATATTAAATTAGAAATAGTCGTTTCCCGATTCGACCGTCTGGGGGGGATGGTTAATTTAGAGAAATTAGAAAAAAATGAGGTATTTTTAACTTACGAGCAGGTGATCGGGTCTTGATGAAATTTGATATTTAGAGGGATATCGTGTCTCGGAGCTCTTATTTTAAATCCTGACCGGATCCGGTGACATGGGAGAGAGTTGGAGGGGAAACCTAAAATCTTGGAAACGCTTAAAGTGGAGGGATGGGGATGAAACTTGGTAGGAAAAATAAGAACAAGTCCTAGATACGTGATTGACATAACCGGAACGGATGTCCTCTCATTGTGGGATGTGACAAGTTTAGTTGTAGTTGGTCACTATGAAAATGGGATTGTCAATAAATTAGTTTTGAGTGTAAGAATTTCTGTCCTTATTTAGCTTTTATCTTCCAATCAGTTTCTAGGATTTGTGCTCCTTTATCTACTTTTGAGGGAGTGATACCATGTAATTATTTACTGTATAATTATGGTATTGTATAATATTTCCTTAATATTTTAGATTGTACAGATTTCTCTCTACAGGCTCTACTACAACCAATAATTTCCTTAATATTTTAGATTCTAGAGATTTCTAGTCACCTGGAACATTCAAGAGAGACTAAATTTTAATTAGACTCGGTTGGTAAAGCATGGGAACACCTATGCTGTCTGACATCTTTGGTGTTAAGCAAGGTAATGTGCTAAGCAAGCAATTTAAGTAGGCAATTTAATTACAAAAGTAGGAAAACGGTTCCTTTCTCCCTCTGTCTTTCTTTTTTATGTATATGGATAATTTTTTTTAATATTTTTTTTAGTGCATGTTTATTATATTTATTTCTCTGTTTGTGCTGTTGCACTGGTGATTTCTTTTTTCATTATATAGTATCATTTAATATTTCCTTAATATTTTGGATTCTAGAGATTTATAGTCGCCTGGAACATTCAAGAGAGACTAAATTTTGATTTGACTCAGTTGGTAAAGCATGGGAACACCTATGCTGTCTGACATCTTTGGTGTTAAGCAAGGTAATGTGCTAAGCAAGCAATTTAAGTAGGCAATTTAATTACTAAAGTAGGAAAACGGTTCCTTTCTCCTTCTGTCTTTCTTTTTTATTTATATGGATAATTTTTTTTAATATATTTTTTTTATGGTGCATGTTTATTATATTTATTTATCTGTTTGTGCTGTTGCACTGGTGATTTCTTTTTTCATTATATAGTATCATTTAATATTTCCTTAATGTTTTGGATTCTAGAGATTTCTAGTCGCCTGGAACATTCAAGAGGGACTAAATTTTAATTTGACTCAATTGGTAAAGCATGGGAACATCTATGCTGTTTGGCATCACTGCTCTTAAACAAGGTTTAAGCAATTTAAGATAATTTGCAGCTTATTTCCATTACTTTTGCGCAAAAAGTATGAGACTTGTAACTATTCCCTATTTATTTCTGATACTTTAACCTGAAAAATAATTTAAACAAACTGTAAAACTAAAACTGTACTGTTTTAAACTAAAACTAAACTAAAACTAAACTGTAAAACTATTATTGATCAAAAAACTCTTTGCAAAGAAATTTTCGAAATTCGAAATTTCGAAATCTTGCTTTTCAAACCCTTTATGTAATTTGATAAACAATCACCCACAAATTAAGTATTTAACTCTCTTTTTTAATTATTACAGTTGAAAAGGCTTTTTTTCTATTAACTTGAATAATGGGATGTGGAGAAATTGCAGAAATTTCAGAAGCAATTAAAGAGCTTAATTGTTTGAGAGCATGTCTAACACCTTATCTTATATCAAATCTTCCCTATCTCTTCGTTATCAAGCTTTTACTGATCATAAGTCATGCCTTGCCCAAGCTTCCCTGCTCTTTATTCTGCAGTATCAAAGTATTGCAGATACGAATTATACTTTTAATTATCTACATACATTCTGTACTTGTCTTATAAAACTACTAATGTTTTCAAAGAAAATAATAACAGTAATACTTACCTCCCCGTGGCTCTTTGCGTATGGTTTTGTTCAATAGTGGACTGGATATCTTAAGATTCACCAACCTTTTAGCTTTTTTATTTAAAAAGGACGCTAAAGAGAACCATATTCATTCAACTGAGCAATCTTCCAATATTTAAAACCCCGTTGAAAACCCGATCATCTCTGAAAAAAAAAGGTTATATATCTATGCTACTCATGCAAAAACATGATTGTTCTTGTTAATTTATCAGGTCGAGGCCACCAAGTCAGCAGTCTAGCCTTCACCAGACTAAGTTTTCATTGTTCACTTAAACACCCGTGTAAAATTCTGTGCCCCTTTTGCATTGAAAAAGAAACAGAAGATTCGTTAGGATTTCAGGTTCTTTTTCGAAATTCCTAAGAAATGTTAATGTAGAATATAATACAGTAAAACTAGATAATACTACTAATAAACTAAACTAGATAAATCTACTAAACTAGATAAATCAGTAAAACTAGATAAAACTAGACAATATAATACAGTAAAACTAGAATTATTAGCACCTATTGTTAATGTATTTGCTTTGAATTGGATTTTGCTTCATTGTTGCCTACTGAGGCTATCGTAAGAAGGATAAATTAAGACGGAATACAAACTCCCAGAGTCATTATAGCTTTCTTACAATTCCGTGTCATATGATGTATGGCAGTATGATATAATTTATATAAATTCAATTCAGGTAAATTTAGATTTACGTTAAATAAGATTTAACTCTATCCGTCTTCGAAGTACATTTTCAAATATAGAATACATGGTTTTCTAGATAGAAAATTGGCTGAACATCTTAAAGCAAAGTCAATTTCCAAGTTTTTAAAGAAAGTCTAGAACTAGGATGTTCAAGTTTCAATTATTACTATCAAGTCAATCAAGTTTCAAACATTGTCACTCGAAAAAAAATGGAAGTGAAAACTGCAAGAGAAAATTACTAGTGGACCTCACACAAATCTCAGGTGAGCCGCAGTGGGGCCCGCAACCATTAAATTGAGCTTCCCTAGTCTAGAATCTGTCCTAGGAAAAAGGTCAATTGATATCATAATTCTCTGAGATTGAATGGATAGAACTGAAATTAATGAAGCTCATGATAAAACCATCTTTTCATTTTGGAGTGTGTTACAGCAGTAGGCTTTTCACAAAGTTTCTTTCACGTTTATGGGAATATTATTCAAACGATTTGTCTTATCTAATTATACTACGAATATCATTATAAAAAGCACTAAGTCTTATTTTCTTTCTCAAAGACCTTCTTATTCTTCAATGATTTCATTTCTGTCCTATTTGCAGATATAGATGGTTTATTCATTTTCGCTTTTAAAAGTTTTAAAACAAGATAAATTAATATTGAACTGATAGATTTAGGTAGTAGAAGCACCTTGAACATCAGGGAAAAATTGACCTGAGCAAATGAGACGAAATAGGGAGCATAGAACATTCTTCAATTTTGCCATTAACTAGGGTCACCTTTTTAGCTGATGATAAGGTTTCAAAGCCTTTATATCCGAAAAAAAATATTAATGTGGAACATACTATGAAGTTTAACAGACCCATATTTTACTCGTGTTACTTATGTCAACAAGAGCTAAGAGCTCATATGCCACTTGTGACGAGCCAAGAAGAGCTAAGAGCCAAGAGCTCATATGGTATAAAAACGAGCATGGATTAGTTTAAAAAACAAATATCCGTTCAAAGTAAAGAACAAATTTTACGCTTAAAACGAGCAACAGTTTTTGTGTTGTGGCTGTTTTTGTGATTTGGCTGTTTTTTATGGCACTTTGTATTAACCAAGTGACATATAGCAATCGCAAATTCTGTCGGTCTGTCTGTCGGCCTGTCGGTCCCGGTTTTGCTACTTTAGGCACTTCCATGTAAGCTAGGACGATGAAATTCGGCAAGCGTATCAGGGGCCGGACCAGATTAAATTAGAAATAGTCGTTTTCCCGATTTGAATATCTGGGGGAGAGTGTGGGGCCCGTTAATTCGGAAAAATAGAAAAAAACGAAGTATTTTTAACTTACGAACGGTTGATTAGATCTTAATGAAATTTGATGTTTGGAAGGATATCGTGTCTCAGAGCTGTTATTTTAAATCTCAACCGGATCTGGTGACATTGGGGGAGGAGTTGGGAGAAGGAAACCTAAAATCTTGGAAAAAACTTAGAGTGGAGGGATCAGGATAAAACTTGGTGGGAAAAATAAGCACAAGTTCTAGATACATGACTGACATAACCGGAACGGATATGCTCTCTTTGGGGTAGTTGGGTGGGGGGGGGGGGGGTAATTCCGAAAAATTAAAAAATGAGGTATTTTTAACTTACAAACGGGTGATCGGACCTCAATGAAATTTGATATTTATAAGGATATCGCGTCCCAAAGCTCTTATTTTAAATCCCAATCGGATCTGGTGACATTGGGGGGAGTTTGGGGGGAACCTAAAATCATGGAAAACGCTTAGATTGGAGGGATCGGGTTGAAACTTGGTGGAAAAAATTTTTTAAAATAAAAATGGGAAAAATTGGAACGGACCCGCTCTATTGGGGGGGGGGGGGTAATTCTTAAAAATTAGAAAAATGACGTATTTTTAACTTACGAAGGAGTGATCGGATCTTCATGAAACTTCATATTTAGAAGGACCTCTTAACTCAGATCTCTTATTTTAAATCTCAACCGGATCCAGCGTCGTTGGGGGGGGCAGTTGAGGAGGGGGGGGGCGGAAATCTTAGAAAATACTTAAAGCGGAGAGATCAGGATGAAACTCGATGCGAAGAATAAAAACCTGTCTAAGATACGTGATTGACATAACAGGACCGGATCTGATCTCTTTGGTGGATTTGGGGGGGGGGGGGTAATTTAGAAAAATAAACACTTAAGTAAAAAACTTACGAAAGGGTAACCAGATCTTAAGGAAATTTGATATTTAGAAGGATCTTGTGCTTTAAAGCTCTAGTTTTAAATTCCGACCAGATCCTGTGACATTGGGGCGAGTTGGAGGGGGAAACCGGAATTCTTGGAAAACTTGAAAATTTGGGTATTTTTTTTTCTTACGAATAAGTGATCGGATCTTAAGGAAATTTGATATTTAGAAGGAATCCATGTCTCAGAGCTCTTATTTCAAATGCCGACCAGATCTTTTGACATTGGGGGGAGTTGGAGGGTGAAATGTTGGAAAACACTTGGATGGAAACACTTGACGATGAAAATTGGTAAGCGTGTTAGGCAGCTGCACAAATTGACTTGATAAAGTCGTTTTTCCAGATTTGACCATTTGGGGGGGGGGGCTAAAGGGAGAGGAACAATTAGAAAAAATGAGGTATTTATAACTTAAGATCGGATCTTAATGGATTTTTATATTTAGAAGGACATCGTGATTCAGCTCTTATTTCAAATCCTGACCGGCATTAAGCCTCTGATTTTCCTTTTAAATTAATCTATTGATTCTTGGAATTTTGTTAGAGCTCATACCATATGAGCTCTTGGCTCTTAGCTCTTCTTGCCTCGTCACATGTGCCATATGAGTTCTTAGCTCTTGTTGTTCAAAATTTAAATTTTAGTTTGAAACTTCTAAAAGAGCATGATATTCAAGACTGAATATTCTAAAACCTCCGTCTAATGGTAGTCAACTTAATTAATTTGAGCTCTTTTTTAAATTACCATAAATTTGTTTTGTTTATAATCCTTTGCTATTATCATAACCCAAACTAATAGTCAAGTTTTTTGTCACTCATCATCGTGTGGTGAGTCACTAATCGGCTTGAAATGCCATATTTTTCTAACCAGACATTTTTTTTAATACTTCCTAAGCTTTCTGTTACTATAGGTAGTTAGTATTCACTAGGAAGCAGCTATTGGTTCAACCCTGATGAAGAAGTTTTTTGACAGAGCCTTGGATAATTGACCGTTATCCTCACAAAATGGTTTCTTTTCCAAATCTAATGCTTTTCATATTTTGTTTTTTTTTATAGTTTTTAAATCTTATTTGCTTTTGAGATTTTTTTCTTACTTTATTTTTTGTAGAAGCTGAAGAAATATCCTCAAATGAAAATAAGGATATATTTGGAAGCACACATCCCATGCTATTGATCAAAGAAGAGGCCAAACTTTTTGTTAGCTCTACTAGCATCTCTGGAGATTACCCTCATAATGCTGACCATGTTAAACTTGAGTCAAGCATTGACGGAGACGAAGGTATGCTTCAGATATCCCTATGTTTTTTTTTTGTGTTTTAACTCGTCCAAAATGAGAAGGCATAGCTTAAACTTTAATTAAAATTGTGGTGGGGTGAGAAAGATAAGTGTCTATTGCATCTGAGCGAATTTGTTGCATTTGAAAAAGAGTTAGTAAATGATAATACCAGATTGTTTTAATTATTAAGACATAAAATTTTACATCCCATTGTACCCCTGAATAAAACGACAAACTGAATTTTATTTGTAACTTTAAAATATGGATTTAGCTCTACGGAATTGGAATAGTATGCCGTTTATGGCACATATGCCTTAATACTATTCCAAAGTACACACTCTGTAGTTTAATCATTTTCTTCTAACCATAGTTTAGCTTGGTTCTAATGCAATAATATTCCAAAAGAAGTGGATAATTTAGATGGGGCCAAGTCCTCAAAGATTATTTCAAAGATTTTTTAGTCTATATATTTACGAGCCCTGTAGATTCCCGAAGAGGATTTCCTTCGAATTTCCTGGGATTTCAGTGATTATTGGTTGATCCATCTATTTTCCAAAAATATCAGGCATCTGATAACAAACAAAATCATGCTAGTAATAATGGCATCTGTCTAGGACCATTATCATCTACTTGTAGATTGTGGCTTCCAAATCATGTCGAAAGGAGCAATCAATTTGAGTTACAAATGATGTAGGGATTTGTAATTCATGGCTGTAGTTTCTCAGTCTCCTAAAATCTTTATCCATTAAGTAAAATATATCTCGAATCTATTCAGTCTCCTAGATCCGCATTAAGTAAAATAGTTCCAGCTTTTAGCTTAAAATAGAGCATATTAAAATCCTTAGGCTTCAAAGGAGGTTGGATCTTGGAGCTTGAAAGGAAGTTGTAAGCAGTGGCGCAATTTGGGGGGCATGCCCCCTGATTTCTAGAGGGGTCCAATTTCAACTACGTATTTTCTTTGTTTTTTCGTCCTTGTTCTACTTTTTTCTCTTTTTTACTCTCTTTCTACTGAGAATTATTACGAAATAGCAAATTGAAGATACTCAACGATTATTGCATTTCAAGAAAGTATCCTGTTTTTGCCGTTCTCCCTAATTAGTTTATGGTCACCTTTTTGCCAAAAGGCTTTTGGCAAGGGTTTGTAAAGTCGTTTATTGGGTCGGAGACATTGAAATGTCTCCAGGGATTAATGAAACAGTGTTTTGTGAACTTTGAAAGTAGACTTTTCCTTGTTAGATACATAATTAAATTCTCAAGTTCTGGAAAATGTCCATTTCCTAGATGACTATATTAATATTATAAAGTCTGAGTATTTGCAGTAATTCCCAGTATTTGCAGTAGGCAAATTAAAATAGGTCAGTTCCTGTCTCATGTTTTGATGTTTATTTTCTTGTTTTAGTGAATATAAGCCACGTCTTAGATTACTTGAGTCAGTTCTAATTCCGTTTCTGTCCTCGTTATATGAACGTTTACTGTATTATATGTTTAAATAAGCATGATCATACTCTACACATAAACCTTATGAAAGTTAGAGACGCTAGTCATCTTTGACCGGTCGAAACCTATATTGTAGGCTAACGCTACCTTAAGACTCTAAATAAGAGAGCACAGAGAAAGTCACACTTTACAGAGAGAAGTAGAAACTTTACAGTTTAGTTGCGTTCAAGCTCAAATTGGATTATTAAAACATGGGTTTATCCGGTGCGATTGGTACAAAAAAGGAAAATAAAAGCCCAAAGGAAAGAAGAAGAAATAAAGATGCAACGACGATTGGCCTCGTTTTTCAAACCGACTGTAAGTAAATCTACCACACTTTAAATTTTGTTTCGTCGACCAAGTTGCTTAAAACAATCAAAACTTTAATTTAAATTAATTTGTAAATATGAAAAATAAAGATTATTTTCAAACAAAAGCGAAACAACTTTATTGCTTGTTTTCCTTTATATAAATAATTCAAAATCGTCAAGATTATTGATAACTGTAAAACTGAAAATTCTTATCGTTCATTATATGCAGGATTGAAAAAAAACTACCAGTTTCTTTTCAGAATTTGTAACACTGGGTGTAATTTTCAGGTTGGTTTTATGTGGAATTAAATAAAAAAAAAACAAGTTTTTTAACTGCAAGTAAGGAGCGACATTAAAACTTAAAACGAACAGAAATTATTCCGTATATGAAAGGGGTTGTCCCCTCCTCAACGCCATGATCTTTACGCCAAAGTTTAACTCTTTCTCACAGCTCTACTTTTTAAAACAATAAAAAAATTTAATTTTTTAAAAAGTAAAACAAAACTGGGCCTTGATTTTGGCTCTGGGACTATCCAACTGAGTAATATATGTTAGAAATTGTGAACGAAACGAAAAACAAAATTTTGAACTTGTAATCATCGCTAGCACAAACTTATTCTTCGGCCTTGGGTTTAGTTGTATTAAACAGGGCTTGATCTGGGTGGGGTTGGGATGTACGAAGGTTCATTTAAACGAGGGGTCAGTTACACGCACACCTAACGGTTCTTGGTAATGTAAGAAAAAGTAATAAAAATATTGCATAAAATTGACTGAGGAACCTTAATAGGGAAGAATTATAGAAGAATTAAATGTATAAATAACTAAATGTATATAGGATACCTCCATAGGAGGGACAGACCAATTGGGGTCCATAATACAAACTGGGGCACCCTCAATTAGGTCCATAAATACAGGTGGAGGAGGAAGAAGGCCCCTCAAATTTGCACTCAACAGGGCCCAGCGGCGTGACCATATGTTCCGTGAATTACAAACCTTTTCCCAGTAATGGTTTAAATTGCATGGTGACAAAGAATACCATCATGGGAGGATCCTCTACAGGAAGACAACTGAAGGAGGGCGTAAGATCCAGGTCTGTGAACAACAGCCTCTGCAAAGGGCTGCCTCGACCCTTTCGGGGTACCTGCAAGACTGGGGACATTGCGGTCAACTCTATTCCCACTTAAGGAGTGGCACCCATAGAGGAAATTATAGCCTAACGACACAGTATTATAGTAAACGACACAGCATTCGCATGGGATTCTGATCAATAGATAAATGTTCTGGGCCTGGTCTGATTTGACGGGAGCTTTCGGGCTGAAAATCCTCTGCCTAGCTAATTTATCTACTATGGGCTGCCTCCCCGTCGTAGCATAATATTTGTAGGCATGAACATATAATGAGTCGGAGGTGATAGGCTTGAGACTGTCTGTGGATTATTTTGACTCTTGTTGATAGAATTGCATCGTCAAGTGATGAAAACCATGTTTTGACCAAGATGGGCCTAGGATTGAACAAAGCCTGCATTGTTCATACTGGTGGTCCCAGGAAATCCTTGCTGTCCAGTTCTAAGCCGGCTTAATCGCTTCGTTGTACACTTGAGAGGATATTTGATCCCCGTCCTGCTCTGGTATCTGGGATCATTGCTTTTCCTGAGGCCAAAATAATTTCACTGATTTAACAAACATGAAAATTGGAACTTGGAACTTATGACGTTAAAAAATGACTATCTTATCGACATTTTAACTGACGGATTCAGACGATTCGAACTGGACTTTTTAAGAGTTTCAGGAACTTATATCCCAGGGGTAGGAAGCATGAAATCAGGTGATATAGGATTTTTTGTTTCTCAGGCAGGAAGGATAGGGTATATAGACAGGGAGTAGGGCTCATGATGAATAAAGAACAAGAAGCTATTAAGTGTTGTTTAGGCTGGGAAGATATTAGTAATAGAATAGTAATTGCTCATTTTGATACTAAAAAGTTGAGGGTATCAGTTGTAGCAGTATATATCCCTGTAGAACCGACTGACAGAGATACTAGTGACTCAGATAAATTTTACTTACAACTACAGGAGGAAATAGACAGGATCACAGGTAGAAATATAATATTTTACTAGGATTTTATAACGCCCAGGTCGGTAGAAATAGGGATAGATGGTATCCTAGCCTAGGTAAATTTGGTGTAGGAAAAGAAAACAGTAATGGCTACAGATTTTTGCAATTTTGTAGGTATGACAATCTAGCTGTAACCGATACAATGTTTGGTTATAAAATGGCCCATAAGCATGCTCTTAGGTACGCTCTTGAACTATATTTCTATGTATTTCTCTATTGTTTTAAATTAATTTATTTTTAATTAAAACTTCATTACTCTATAGGATAGTGATGCTAGGACGTCAAGGGACAACCCGTCGGCAACCGAAGTTTTACCGATAAACGGCAGACCCGGCAGACCCTGGACATGAGACAAATTTCTGAGGAGATGAATTTGCGCGAAACAGAAACGGAGGAAATGGCTTCCAGAACGACCAGTACAAATATGTCCGTGAACCCATATGATAACCCCTGTCAACCAGTTTTGACTGACTATCCCGCCACTACCATCAGGAATCGCAAACGAAAATTTAACAGCTGCTATTTCGTGACATACCCATGGCTGGAATATTCAATTGAACAGAACTCGGTGGTCTGTTACAATTGCCGACACTTCAGTGGATCCTTGCTAAGATCAGGAGAAAGGTATGGAGCTAGAGCATTCATTGACGTAGGATTTGGAAAGTCGAAAGACATTTTCTGAACTGATACGGCAGCACGAAAACAGCAACCGACACAAAGCATATACCATTTCTTTGACTCGTTTTAAAGCTATTGAGACGGAGGCGGCCGAATCTGTTGCTTCATGCCTCTCCAATGAACGCGAAAAGGAAATACTAGAGAATAGACAGTACGTAAAAGCTCTACTAAAAAGTACAGAATTACTTGGACGACAAGGTCTTGCGTTTTGTGGCCATGATGAAGGGGGTCTAGTGCCAATCAAGAAAATTTCGTAGAGACAGTACATCTTTTAACAGATATCAACCCGGACTTGATAAAAAAAAAACTCTCGTAAGGTCTGGCCATTATATGTCACACGAGTACCAAAACAACTACCAAAACAACTACATTTAGGTCATAAAAATGGAATCAAAAGGTCAATCGCGAAAGGAGTCAGAGAAGCAAAATAATTTGCCATTCTTGCTGAAAAGACAAAAGACATCTCGAAAAAAGAACAACTCGCGATCTTAGTGCGCTATGTTCCTGACCTAAAATTCAAAGAAAGGGCCATAGGTTGCTACCACATGTGCAAGGTTGACGCTGAGAGTTTGACCGACTTCATTTACAATGAAATAAAGGTTATCGGCCTTGACTGGTCAAAGGGAGTTTGGCAGTGCTGTGACGGGGCCAGTGTAATGAGCAGACACTTTTCAGGAGTACAGGTCCGTCTCCGGGAAAAAGCACCACAAGCGGTGTACACACATTGTTATTCCCATAAACTTATCCTTGTCATTGGCGATTGTATGCAGAAAATACGAACTTCATCACTATTTTCAGTTTTGCACAGTTTACAGTTTCATCTCCAACAGCAACACTCGATACCAGTTGTCCATCGAGGCCCAGAAAACTGCCAATGTGCCTGTGCTAACGCTTGAAAGGGCAATAGTGACATGTTGGTCTTACTGGTATAGATCAGTGGCTAAGATCCTGGTTAGATATGACTCCATACTTGCAGTTCTTTGCATGTAGTTCAAGGATCAAATGACAGTGAGGTCGCGGCTGAAGCTATGGGCCCTAAGAACCAGCTAGAGTCGTTTTCCTTCATATTCAGTTTGCATGTCATTCACGAAGTTTTTGCAGTGATAAACCCTCTTTCTGAACAACTACGAGCAGCAGATCTGGTCATCTCAGAAGCTTGCACTTTAATCAGTGCAACAAAGAACGAACTGAGGAGAATGCGTGATGACGAGTATTTTCGTGTCCTATACTGCAAGTCTAAAGAGATGGCCATTAATGTTTGAGCTGATCTGTTGGAAACAAGTTCTCTCTCTTCAGCCATACATGCTAAATCGAGTTCAGAAGATATCTGGAAGACTAAGACACTATTTGACGACAACAACAATAGGAAAGCACAACAACAGAAGACAAAATGCGGAGAGAGTTCTACGAGGTTTTGGACAGAGTGTTAAATGAGTTTAAAGAGCGTTTTTCAGTCCAGCTGCCAGTGCTAGAAGCCACACGGTGCCTTAATCCCAAATCCAAAAATTTTACGTGCTCGGATTTATTTATTGTTTTCGCAAGATACTTCAATCAGGCGAGAATTCAAATTATGCAGCTGAAGTGTCAAGCTTTAATAGCTCATACTTTTGTGTCGCAGCTTCCACAGAAACTGACAAACGCTTTAAATGTCTTCGAAAGCCTCGGAGAATTGAAAGAAGCTTATTATGAGCTTCTTAAAATCATTAGGGTAGTCCTCACATTCCCGCTCACAACGTGCTCAAATGAACGTTTTTTCTGTGTGTTGACGTTTGTGAAGGACTACCTCCGGACACCGATGGAAAACGAGCGACTTTTGCATTTGCTGCTTATATTCTCTGAGAAAGCTGCAGGGAAGGAGCTCGATTTTGAGAAGCTTGTCGACGACCTCGCAAAAATGAAGGAAAGAAGATATCCATTGCTGAAATAACTGTACGTAAGTTTCTGATTTATATAGTAAATGTTTATTTTGGTACTGTTTTTGGTCTCTAAATAAGCTGGAAAGTGCCAACCCCAAAGGTATTACGGTACCTATGGGCATTTTCAAAAATGTTACAATTTTTAAGGCTGGACAGGGGCCCAAAATCGATGTTTGCCCCCCCCCTAAGGTTTTCTGAAATGGCGCCGCTGGTTGTAAGTATCCATCAACTGAAAACACCTCTCCGAATACTCCTATAGATGAAGATTCGGGGAAGAAGATACAGAATTCATAGGGTTTGGCTCATTAAAGGTTTCCTGGAATACAAATGTATCATTAAAATATACCTGTATTCTGGAGAGTGCCTTCATCTCTGAGGCAGAGCTCTCTCCCGCATTGGGGCCTGTATATGAAGTTCCAAACTAATGCTAACTGCAAAGATTTGTAATTATTGCAAAAATTATTGTAACTATACACTATGATAACTATTGGCCAATACTGATTGCCATATTCCATCTTTACTCTTGCAGAAACCTTATAAACGTCAATCATTTGTATAGGTGATGAACCCATCTAGAACTTACAAGTCGTTTTATTAGGACCGGCCTCTGGACAATATTATTCCTGAGTTATTTCATGTGACTATGTCATCTTAGTTTGGAGCTAAAAACAATTCCCAACAATCTCACTGAAGACTCCTAATCTAAATTAGAAGAGAGCTATTAAAACAATTCTTGGTTTAGGCTATCGATTAATTCGGAAAAATTAGAAAAAAAATTTAGGTATTTTTAACTTACGAACGGGTGATCGGATCTTAATGAAATTTGATATTTAGAAGGATCTTGTGTCTCAGAGCTCTAATTCTAAATCCCGATCGGAGCCGATAAAATTAGGGGGAGTCGGAGGGGAAACGGGAAATCTTGGGAAACACTTAGAGTGGAGATACCGGGATGAAACCTGGTAAGAAAAATGACCACAAGTCCTAGATACGTGATTGACATGACCGGAACGGATCTGCTCCCTTTGGGGTGTTGGGGGAGGGTTAATTTGGACAAGTTGGAAAAAATTAGGTATTTTCAACTTACGAACGGGTGATTAGATCTTAATGAAATTTGATATTTAGAAGGACCTCGTGACTCAAAGCTCTTATTTTAAATCTGGACGAGATCCGGTGACATTGGGGGAGTTCGAGGGGGGAACCGGAAATCTTGGAAAACGCTTAGAGGGGAGAGATCGGGATGAAACTTGGTGGGAAGAACAACCAAAAGTGTTAGATACGTGATTAAAATAACCAGGGTGGATCTGCTCTCTTTGGGGGAGTTTGGTGGGGGGGGGGACATAATTCACTAATTCGGAAAAATTGGAAAATTGAGGTATCTTTAAATTACGAACGGGTGACTGGATCTTCCTGAAATTTGATATTTAGAAATACCTCGTGTCTCAAAGCTCTCATTTTAAATCCTGACCGGATCCAGTGACGTTGGGGGAGTTGGAGGAGGAAACCAAAAATATTGGGAAACGCTTAGAGTGGAGAGATCGGGATGCCTGACTTCACCTGTGTCTGACACTGGTGACTGACTTCAGTATTTGTGATCATGAATATAAAGCCCAAATGATCCATGGTGTAATAGATTTTCAAATATATATAGATCAAGCAGAAAAGGAGTAAGGATGGGTCCTGAGGAGTAAGGATGATATTTAAATAACATGATTGCTTCGCTAAAATACATAAAACCGAATTTGAAGGAAATAAAGCACAAATTTAAAAACAGAAATAAACATAGAGTGAAATCACGTTCCACTTTGGAAAGAAAGTTCTGACGGCCTAATTGTTAATAGAACTTATGATTAAAGCCCTTACCTGATCAAGAGCATACCCAGAATTTTAGCTTCGTACTTTTGAAAATAAAAGTCTTTAAAAACGCATCAAAAATTTGTTTATTTAAACTTGTGCTATGTTTTTGGGAGTCAGCCAAGAAATAAATAATGAGGTAAGAGTCACTGAAATTCGTTTTATAATAACCGTGTAAAGCTAAAAATGTTAAAATCATGACTTGTGTAAATTAAAAAAATAGTTACAAAACATTACAAGTCTGTGATTTTAAGCGAATTTTATGTTATTATAGTTCTCCTTGTTGCAGTTATGCCTGATAAGGATGTGAGCAAACTAAGACTTGGATTACCTAGCATTCCAGGTCTTGCAAGAATATGTCTAAAAAAAGGAATAAAATTGAACTGTCAAAGTGAGATACCAAGTCACATTCACGTATTTTCAGAAAATGATGTAGCCAAACAGGAGGTTTCTCATACTGGAGAAAGACGTTTCGAATGTGATATATGTAAGATATGTTTTGCTACAAATGCCTGTTTATCTCGTCACAAAAGAACTCATACTGGAGAAAAACCTTTTGAATGTAATATATGTGACAAAACATTCCGTCAAAAATCCAACCTATTTATTCATCAAAGAACTCATACTGGAGTAAAACCTTTTGCATGTGCTATATGTGACAAAACATTCAGCCGAAAATTCAACCTATTTATTCATCAAAGAACTCATACTGGAGAAAAACCCTTTGAATGTAAAATATGTGACAAAACATTCCACAAAAAAACCAGCGTAATTATTCATCAAAGAACACATACTGGAGAAAAACCTTTCGAATGTTATATATGTAAGAAATGTTTTACTTCGAGTGAGGGTCTATTCAAACATCAAAGAACTCATACAGGGGAAAAACCTTTTAAATGTCATATGTGTCAGAAATGTTTTGCTTCAAGTGCCAATTTATCCCGTCATCAGAGAGCTCATACTGGAGAAAAACGTTTTGAATGTGATGCATGTGGAAATTGTTTTGCTTCAAGATCCGGTTTAAAATATCACCAAAAAACTCATACTAGAGAAAAAGCTTTCGGATAAGATGGATGTTAGGAATGTTTTATCTAAAGTGCGAGTTTAAATGACCATCAAAGAACTCATATCAGAGAAAAATCTTTTGAATTTGATATATGTGACAAAACATTCAGCCAAAAAGCCACCCTATTTATTCATCAAAAAACTCATTCTGGGGGAAAACCTTTCGAATGTAATATATGTAAGAAATGTTTTACTTCAAGCTCCGGGTTATCATATTATCTAAGAAGCCATACTAAGGGAAACCCCCTTTGTATATATCAGAGCGTAAGGACGTTATATGCTTATTAAAATGCTCATGTTTGATTTATCAAAGAAATTATGCTAGAGGAAAACTTCTTGTTGTATGTAATTTTGTGCTTGCAGGAATATTTTTATCAGCAATTCCATAAGATAACTTTTTTAATTTCCACAAAGCCTAGGCACATTTATAAATATATAAACGGAAAATTTGAATTCTTTTCAAGCTTTTATTAAACAATTGATATGTTATTTTATAAAAGAAATATTACTCAAGAAGTACATTCCGTCTTTAAAACTATGCACTAAGACATGAGATATTCAGAGCTAAATTTGACAATCTGATCGAGCTTAGAAACTATTTTATCTGAACCGTCTACTCTTCTGAGTTTGTTTTGTATCTGAAATGTGCTTTTCTTTTCAAGAAAAGAAATGTTGTTTTTGTTATTTTTCTTTGTATATATTTTCAATGTTGTCCGTGTGCTTTGTTCTATTTCCTTAAATCCTGAAAAAGCATCAAACCCTAAAAAAAAGCTGCTGCAACAGTGCTAACTAAAATAACAGTATTTGTAACAGCGTTGTCAGGTGGCAATTGATTCATATAAGCTTAAAGATGGTTTGCATTTGCAAATATTACAACATCTATGCATAAATCTTCTTAGGAACCTTTCCTTTCTCAGGAAGCTAGGGGTGGGGCACAGATCCATAGACAAGTGTGCACGACCATTCAACCTGCCCTCTCCTATCGTATTTCAGAGGTATGAATTAAGTGGCTTTAGAATGCTAATTGAAAGCTCTGCAGATGCCATGATGATAGAGACTAAACTTTTCCTAAGCTATCCCTTATATGCCGTTTTGACAACTTGCATACATACGGTATGTTGTTGTCCAGATAACCTTCCCCCTTCAATAATCCTTAAAAATTTCTCTTTCATACCCTGAAGAAAGAAAAAAAACAGGTCAAACCAATGCAAAAGCAGTAAATTCGGTAAGTGAACAACTTATGTTTGGTTAGAAACAGATTTTAATTTCTTAGTTTGACTTGGGTTGATATGGTGAAACTACCAAAACTACTGAATTCCGCATTATACCATATCCGTTCCAGAAAATTCACTAGGATTTTGGAAAAAGGAGGGGAATAAAATTAAAATTTTATGCGAAATTTATCCAAACTATCTACTTTTTTTCAAGTTTGCAGACGATTTTGTTGTTTCAGTTTAGCTTTAAATATTTTTGATGACTGCGTATCACTAAGAAATTTTCATCGCAGAATTGTAGATTGTACTTCTCAATTTTTGACATTTTATATTGGATGTCGAAATTTTGGACATTCTTAAGATCAACTGTAGCTAACCCGGTTTTCTATGATTAAGTAAAATTATTAACTTCGGTCCTAATTTTGCCGAGTCTCAAAATGTTCGAGCTACTGCTCCGCCCTTCCTCCGGTGTAACGGTCCTGCCTGTTGGGATTGAGATAGGGAGCAGCATCTAGAAGCATTGTGGTTTCCATTGTTCAGACCTGGTCCTAGTTAGGGCCTCCAAATTCAATTATTTTATGTTTGTGCAAGATGTTGTTTTTTTTTTCCTTTTTTCTCGTGTTCTTTCCTAAATGAACCGAATCTTTTTTTTTTATGTTAGTGCAAGATGTTGTTTTTTCTTTCTTTTTTTTTCTCTTCCTCTTTCCCAAATGAACTGAACCTTTTTGTATGTTTGTGCAAGATGTTGTTTTTTCTTCTTCTTTTTTCTCTCCCTCTTTACCAAATGAACTGAATTTTTTTTTAATGTTTGTGCAAGATGTCGTTTTTTCTTCCTTTTTTCTCTTCCTCTTTCCCAAATTAAATAAAAAAAACAAGTTTTTTTAACTGAAAGTAAGGAGCGACATTAAAACTTAAAATGCACAGAAATTACTTTGTATATGAAAGAGGCTGCTTTCTCATCAACGCCCCGCTCTTTACGCTAAAGTTTGACTCTTTCTCTCAATTCTTCTTTTTAAAACAGTAAAAAACTTTAGCGTAAAGAGCGGGGCGTTGATGAGGAAGCAGCCTCTTTCATATACGAAGTAATTTCTGTGCGTTTTAAGTTTTAATGTCGCTCCTTACTTTCAGTTAAAAAAAAAACTTGTTTTTTTTATTTAATTTCTGAACGTTTTTGAATCAATGCATGTTTTGATTTTGGCTCTTCGCAGAGGAATAATCAAAACGAAATTTGCATATTTTTTTTTTTTTTTTTTTTTTTGGCTAAATGGCTTTCTCATAATTTTGATCGAATGATTGATGGCTTTCTCATAATTTTGATCGAATGATTTTCAGAAAAAAAGAGCGGGGGACGAATCCTAGTTGCCCTCCGATTTTTTGGTTAATTAAAAAGGCAACTAGAACTTTTAATTTTTTACGAATCTTTTTATTGGTAAAAGGTTTACGTAACTTATAAATTAGCTTACGTAAAGAACTTTTGTATTCTCATGTTTTTATTACATATATGAGGGGATTCGCCCCATCGTCAGTACCTCACTCTTTACACTAAAGCTTAAATTTTATCCCAATTCATTAAGAATGACCCCTGAATCACAAAAGCCGTAGAATAAATAGTTGAAATTACTAAAAATATTTTAGCGTAAAGAGCGAGGTATTAGAAGGAGGTGAGCCCCTCATATGGGTAATAATTTCTGCTTGTTTTAAGTTTTATTGCTGTTCCTTACTTCCAGCTGAAAAAGCTTTTTCACATTTATTTTTTAATTGTTTTTTTTTTTTAAATAATGCTAGTAAATCCTGCTCTCCCTTCATGGAAATTTTCTTCTCCATGACAAATTCTCGATGGAAAGTTCCCCCAGCGTACCCCCCTCTTCTCAACCCTTCCCCCCAACCAAAAAAATCCTCCTGAAAACGCCTGTATACTTCCCAATAACCATTACTATATGTAAGCACAGGTCAAAGTTTGTAACTTGTTGCCCCTCCTACGGGGACTGTGGGGGAGTAAGTCGTCTCCAAAGACATAGTTATAAAGTTTTTCGACTACGTTGAATAAAATGGCTATCTCAGAATTTTGATCCGTTGACTTTGGGAAAATAATTAGCGTGGGAGGGGGCCTAGGTGCCCTCCAATTTTTTTGTCACTTAAAAAGGGCACTAGAACTTTTCATTTCCGTTAGAATGAGCCCTCTTGCAACATTCTAGAACAACTGGGTCGATACGATCACCCCTGGGAAAAAAAAAACAAACAAAAAAACACGCATCCGTGATCTGCCTTCTGGCAAAAAATGCAAAATTCCACATTTTTGTATGATGACTTTTAGGGGGTGTTTCCCCCTATTTTCTAAAATAACGCAAATTTTCTTAGGCTCGTAACTTTTGATGGGCAAGACTAAACTTGATGAAACTTATATATTTAAAACCAGCATTAAAATGCGATTCTTTTGATGTAGCTATTGGTATCAAAATTCCATTTTTTAGAGTTTTGGTTACTATTGAGCCGGGTCGCTCCTTACTACAGTTCGTTACCACGAACTGTTTGATGAGCTGAATCTTTTTTTATGTTTGTGCAAGGTGTTGTTTTTTCTTTTTTTTTTTTGTCTCTTTTCCTCTTTACCAAATGAGCTGATTCTTTTTTTTATGTTTGTGCAAGATGTTGTTTTTCTTTCTTTTTTCTCTTTATCTTCCCCAAATGAATTGAATCTTTTTTTTAAGTTTGTGTAAGATGTTGTTTTTTCTTTCATTTTTCTCTTCCTCTTTCCCAAATGAAATGAATATTTTTTTCATGTTTGTGCAAGATGTTGTTTCTTTTTTTTTTCTCTTCCTCTTTCCCAAATGAACCGATTTTTTTGTGTGTGTGTTTTTGCAAGATGTTGTTTTTTCTTTTTTTTCTTCTCTTTATCAACTGAAATGAATATTTTTTACGTTTGTGCAAGATTTTGTTTTTTCTTTTCTTTTTTTCTCTTTCTCAAATGATCCGAATTTTTTTCTTTCTTTCTCCTCTTCCTATTTCCCAAATGAACCGAGTCTTTAGCTTGTTCCGTGTTCTTTTGCTAGAATAAAGTGTTATTAAATGGTTAATGGGTTTCGTTGAGTACAACAACAGGTATAATGACACGGAGCAAAGCGAACGCTATCATTTATTGAAAAGCAAGTGACTAAAAAGTCTAAAAATGACTTTTGATGCTACAACTTCTAAGTAGCAAACATTTACGAGGTTATGAAACTTTTATATTAGCGTTATAAAAAGCAATGTTTGCTACTTCGACAGAGTGACTCAACAACAAAAAAACTTTACAAAACGCATAACAAATTTGTTTATATGCATTTCTGTTACTGGACAATTAAAAGTACAACAAATCTGCCTCGCTCAAAGCATGGATAACACATGTGTCCCAAAAGTTATTCTTTGATGGACGAGTAACAGTTCTTGTCTCAAAGGTAATTTCCTTTGATTCTTGATTTCCTTCGGAAGTCGATTAAAATATCGTCAATATCCGTCTTGAGATCAAGATTGATAGACAAGTATGCCAGACCATTCAACCTGTTGTATTTCGGAGGCATGAATTAAGTCACTTTAGAATACTAAATGAACACTGTGCAGGTGCCGCAGTAAAAGGGACAAAACTGTTCCTAAGGCATTGTAAATGCACCCTTTTGACAGTGTGTTGTCATTCAGTTTATCCCCTCCCCCTCAATACTCACTAAAAACTTCAGCTTCATACTCTTCGGTATAGCTTTAACAGTAGCAGTAATAGTACTAATAATAACAATAGTATTATCATAATGTCTTTATATCGGATAAATGTCCCTCTCGTCAAGTTCTGGAAGTTTCAACTTATTACAATTAGCGGCACTTGTTTGCAAATCTTTCTTGCATTTGAAATAGCAATAGTATTCTTTTATTTAAAATATGTGAATTATTAACTTACTCGTTTAGCTTTGTTCGATTAAGAATCTGAACAGTTCTTGGCAGCATTGAGGTAAAAGCGTTGCATTTATTAATAATTGCCAGGGATGCCAATCGGAAAAATTGAAACCCAGAGTTTGAAAATTAAATTCCCCTTTGCATCTTTGTAAAAAAAAAATGAAATATACAAGAATTATACAAAACATTTTTGTGTAAATCAGGGCATGGGAGGTATACGTTTCTTGAGAGGTGGGGGCATTCCATGTTTTTTATGTATAAAATCGCCTTCACCAACCAAAGATTGGTCTCCTAGACCTGCCTATTAAAACTGATATCATTAGGTAGATTATGAGTAGGCACCGCTTATTTGTGAGCATAAAATTTATAAGCTGTGAGAAAAATATACATATATTGCTTGGTTTCACCTTGTCCCAGTAGCAGCAGACACTTTGTACAGTATGGCGATGCAGAGATAAATGTCACACAAGTAGCGTTGGCGCTACGTGAAATACAACTAATAACAGTAATAATCCTCAGCACATTTATGTCAATTCTTTTTTTGATTTTGGTTAAAAAAAATTTTTTAGAAAAGTGAAAATAGTGACAAGTCAGCATAGTATCAAACAGTTCGTGGTAACGAACTGTAGTAAGGAGCGACCCGGCTCAATAGTAACCAAAACTCTAAAAAATTGAATTTTGATATCAATAGCTACATCAAAAGAATCGCATTTTAATGCTGATTTTAAATATGTAAGTCTCATCAAGTTTAGTCTTACCCATCAAAAGTTACGAGCCTGAGAAAATTTGCCTTATTTAGGAAAATAGGGGGAAACACCCCCTAAAAGTCGTAGGATCTTAACGAAAATGACACCATAAGATTCAGCGTATCAGAAAACCCTACTGTAGAAGTCTCAAGCTCCTATCTACAAAAATGTGGAATTTCGTATTTTTTGCCAGAAGACAAATCACGGGTGCGTGTTTATTTTTTTTTCCCAGGGGTCATTGTATCGACCAAGTGGTCCTAGAATGTCGCAAGAGGGCTCATTCTAACGGAAATGAAAAGTTCTAGTGCCCTTTTTAAGTGACCAAAAAAATTGGAGGGCTTCTAGGCCCCCTCCCACGCTCATTTTTTCCCAAAGTCAACGGATCAAAATTTTGAGATAGCCATTTTGTTCAGCATAGTCGAAAACCATAATAACTATGTCTTTGGGGATGACTTTCTCCCCCACAATCCCTGGGGGAGGGGCTGCAAGTTACAAACTTTGACCAGTGTTTACGTATAGTAATGGTTATTGGGAAGTGTACAGACGTCTTCAGGGGGATTTTATTTCGTTTGGGGGAGGGGGCTATGTTGGAGGATTTTTCCTTGGAGGAATCTGTCACGGGGGAAGAAAAATTCAATGACAAGGGCGCAGGATTCTCTAGCATTACTATAAGAAAACAATGAAAAATAAACATGAAAACGTTTTTTCAAATGAAAGGAAGAAGTACCATTGAAACTTAAAACGAACAGAGATTATTACGCATATGAAGGGTTCTAAAAATACTTTAGCATAAAGAGCGAGGTATTTAGGAGGAGATAAATACCTTGCTCTTTATGCTAAAGTATTTTTAGTAATTTCAACTATTTATTCTACGGCCTTTCTGATTCAGGGGTCATTCTTAAAGAATTGGGACAAAACTTACGATTTAGTGTAAAGAGCGAGGTATTAACGAGGGTACGAACCCCCTCGTATACATAATAAAAATATAAGGTTATGAAAGTTTGTTACGTAAGTTAATTCTTAAGTTATGTATATTTTTTTACTAATAAAAACGTCCGTTAAAAATTAAAAGTTCTAGTTGCCTTTTAAGTAACCGAAAAATTGGAGGGCAACTAGGCCTCCTTCTCCACCCCTTATTTCTCAAAATCGTCTGATCAAAACTAAGAGAAAGCCATTTAGCCAAAAAAAGAATGAATATACAAATTTCATTTAATAATTTATGTGCGGAGAGCCAAAGCCAAACATGCATTAATTCAAAAACGTTCAGAAATTAAATAAAAAAAAAAACAATTTTTTTTAGCTGAAAGTAAGGAGCGACATTAAAACTTAAAACGAACAGAAATTACTCCGTATATGAAATGAGTTGTCTCCTCCGCAAACCCTCGCTCTTTACGCTAAAGTTTGACTCTGCCACAATTCAACTTTTTAAAACAATTAAAAGCTTTAAATTAAAAAATTAGTTTTTTTTATTTAATTTCACATAGAAGCAGCTCTGTAGAAACTCAGAATTTGATTTTGAACTCAGAATTTTTCGGGACTTAAAAATTTTTTGAGCAAACCCTCGCTCTTTACGCTAAAGTTTGACTCTGCCACAATTCAACTTTTTAAAACAATTAAAAGCTTTAAATTAAAAAATTAGTTTTTTTTTATTTAATTTCACATAGAAGCAGCTCTGTAGAAACTCAGAATTTTATTTTGAACTCAGAATTTTTCGGGACTTAAAAATTTTTTGAGACTTGAAATTTTTTCGGGGCTTAGATTTTTTTGGAGTAAAGGAAGGATAAACACTTACGTCATATTAGTGAAAAATTCATATTAGTGAAAATAGTGACAAGTCAGCATAGTATTTCACATAGAAGCAGCTCTGTATTTATGGGTTAGTATATGAATCCAAAACGCAAGAAATAGGACGTTATCAGCGCTCACTAGGCGTTTTAGTTACAAATAAGAGAATTTGGAACTATGTTGTAGTTGTGATCTAAATATTGAAAGTAAAAATTAAAACAATTAAATGTTTCCTGGAGTTGTTACCTCCCCCTGCTAACTTCTATGACTAAACTACAACCGATTTGGCCTATCTAGCTGTAGTACGAATATATTATAAAAAGTACTAAGTCTTATTTTCTTTTTCTGTGATTTCTTTTCAAGTTTTTCAATGAAAAAATTCCTTGTGCTCAATGATTTTTTCTTTTTTGGTGATTCTATTTTTGTCCTATTTGCAGATGTAGAGGGTGTATTTATATCTATTTTTGAAAGTTTTAAAATAAGAAAACTTTATATAAGGGGTAAAACCGTTACTGAAAAAAAAGAACAAGTGGGAATCGATGACAAGACACTCGAATTTGAAGTCCAATACTTTACTAACATAACCCCGCCTCTAATAATCTAACTTGAGAAGCTGTTGAAATTTTTGAATACCAACATTTAGGTCTAGCTCTGAACAGAGATTCCATTAATTTAAGAATAAATGGGTCATTTTTTGGTTTTACCAACAGAGAAGACGATACTTTAGAAATCCCTGAAATAAACCTTGAACTACCTTCCAAATCACATTACCAAACACGTCAACAGTAGTGTTGCTATAACAGGGACAGAGGAGACACCCTGAGGCTCTAAAGGTTATAGCCTAAACCTCCTTACATATATCATGAACCTCATTAGTATACTAAAGAGGATACATCATTAGCATATTCCAGTGGGCATCTCATTTACATATACCTGTCTGGACATGAGTAACATATATTCCATCTTCACTAAATAAGAGGAATGACCTCTTTAGCAAACCGATTTTATATTAATTCAAAGGGAATGGCAGAAGCGGCGTCAAGGGAAGAATGTCTATTTAAGTAAACTATTTTATTTGATTTCAAATTTGACTAATAGGATTTATGATATAGTATTGAACTTTTGTTGACAGCACATGTTAACATAAGCATAGTCTAATCCTTTGCATCATCATATTCATGAGAATGAGCTCTTATATCAACACTTTTTTGAGGAAACTTATGGTCATCCATGACCTACTTCCAAAGGGCCCTCAACACCCTCCCCCCCATACCCCTTTTCTTTCGACTTAGTTTTTTGGACTCGGGGCTTAGTTTTTTTGTAAAGGAAGGATAAACACATCATGTTTTTAAAAACAGTGGAGATGAAACACTTTAAGAAAGTGTGTGCACATGATAAAGTTATCGTTGCGTTGAATGCTGACAACGACGAATATTTGAACTATGAAACAACTGATAGTGGTAATAGTATTGGAAATATATGCGTGCGTTGTCATGACATTGAGAAATTAAAATCCTCTGGAGTATTGAAAAGAATAAACTTATGATAGTGGGCATGCTAGAGTAACATTTACAGAAATGTTAGTGCCCAAAGAAAATACAAACATAAAACTCTTAGTCGATGACGAAGGCCAGCTTCTTGCTACTGCTGGTGGTAACACGTTACCCATTGATAGATCATATCACTGTCTTTTTAGTATTGGCATTCAAATGAAAGCAAATGGGAAAAGAAAGGTCTACTGTTGCATCAATATCATGATCCATATTTTGTCTACGTGCCGGTACTGTTACCTGTGTAAAAAGATGTGGTAATAGACAGTTAAATCGCAGGCAAAATAAAAAAGGGCATTGGCAGATAATATAACCAAGGAAAATAAAGATGAATCGATGAAAAACAAAGCGCATGTGAACATTATCAGTACCCAACAGATACAGCCAATGAGCCCAATAATACTAATGTCAAGAGAGAGACAAAAACACATACAAACACACAGACGCAGACACACCACCATACAAAGGCGGACACCTGGACAGGCAAACCTCCGCTCAGACACACAGGAGCATAGAGAGAAAAACACATACAAATAAACGGATTCAGACACACAGAGGCAAACACCGGTGCAAGCAAACACCTGCTCAGACACACAGGCACAGAGAGAGAGAGAGAGAGAGAGACAAGCAACAACCGATCCGACACACAGCAACAGAGAGGGAGAAAAATCTACACACACACGGAGTCAGACAAACGAACAGACAAAAACAGACTGAGAGAGAAACAAAGACACATAAAAACACAGTGTCAGACGCACGAACACACAAAGACAGAGACATGCAATCATTTGCTCAAACAGAAAGAGAGAAAAAAACAACTAAACAGACAGACACAGAAACAAGCAAACACCCCTCAGACACACAGGCACAGAGAGAGAGAAGCAAACACCCACACAGGCACAGGGAAACAAAATCCATACAAAAACAGAGAGTCAGAAATACAAACACAAAAAGACAGACACAGAGACAAGGAAAAATCCCAATCAGACACACAGGCAGAGAGAGTGAGAGAGAGGGGGGCAAACAGTAGCTCAGATAGACGGGCACAGAGAGAGAGAGAGAGAGAAAACACACAGTCAGACACAGAGACAAGCAAACACCCACTCAGAAACATAGATAAAGAGAGATAGACAAGCAAAGCGCTGCTCAGATACACAGGCACAGAGAGAGAGACAGAAAGAAAGAGAGAGTGAGAGAGAGAGAGAGAAATGCACAAACACACAGAGTAAGAAACACAAACACGCAAAGACAGACACAGATATGCAAACACCTACAAAGACACACGAACAGACAAAGACCAACATAGAAACACCCGCTCAGGCACATAGGTAAAGAGAAAAAGAAAAAACACAGTCAGACACACACAAACATACAAAGACAGACACATAGACGAGCAAACATCCTCTCTGACACACAGGCACAGAGAGAAAGAGACAAATACACATCTACAAACCCTTAGAGTTAGATTCACAAACACAGCGACAAGCAAACACCCGCTCAGACACATTAGCATAGAGAAAGAGACAAAAACACTTAAAAATACACAGAGTCAGACACACAAATAGACAAAGATAATCATGGAAACAAGCAAACACCCACTCAGACACATACGTAGAGAAAGAAAGAGAGATGGACAGAGAGAACCACACAGTCAGACACACACAAACATACAAAGACAGACACATAGACAAGCAAATACCCGCTCAGACACACAGGCAAAGAGAGAGATAGAGAGAAACACATTATAAACCCGCAGAGTCAAATTCAAAGACACAGCGACAAGCAAACGCCCGTTCAGACATACGGGCTTAGAGAGAGAGACAAAAAAAAACCTACAAACGCACATAGTCAGACACAGAAATAGACAATGACAATCATAGAAACAAGCAAACGGGCGCAGAGAGAGAGAGACAAAAACAAGAGCTAAGAGCTCATATAGCACTTGTGACAAGGCAAGAAGAGCCAAGAGCTCATATGGTATGAGCTCTAACAAAATTCTAAGAATCAACAGATTGTTTAAAAGGAAACTCAGATGCTTAATGCCGGCCAGGATTTAAAACAAGAGCTCTGAGTCACGATGTCCTTCTAAATATCAAAATTCATTAAGATCCGATCACCCACTCGTAAATTATAAATACCTCATTTTTTCTAATTTTTCCTATCCCTTTAGCCCCCCAGATGGTCAAATCTGGGAATACGACTTAATCAAATCAATTTGTGCAGGTCTCTGACACACCTACCAATTTTCATCGTCCTAGCACGTCCAGAAGCACCAAACTCGCCAAATCACTGAACACCTCCCCCCCAACTTCCCCCAAGAGAGCAAATCCAGTACGGTTACGTCAATCACGTATCAAGGACATTTGCTTATTCTATCCACCAAGCTTCATCCTGATTCCTCCACTCCAAGTGTTTTCCAAGATTTCCCCCTACAACTCCCCCCAATGTCAAAATATCTGGCTGGGATTTGAAATAAGAGCTCTGAGACATGAATTCCCTCTAAATATCAAATTTCATTAAGATCCGATAGCCTATTCGTAACAGAAAGATACCCCAATTTTCATGTTTTCCAAGAATTCCGGTTTTCCCCTCCAACTCCCCCCAATGTCACAGGATCTGGTCGGAATTTAAAATTAGAGCTTTAAAGCACAAGATCCTTTTAAATATCAAATTTCATTAAGATCTGGTCACCCTTTCTTAAGTTACAAATACCTCATTTTTCCAAATTACCCCCCCCCCCCAACTCCACCAAATAGAGCAGATCTGGTCCGGTTATGTCAGTCACGTTTCTTAGACAGGTTTTTATTCTTCCCATCCAGTTTCATCCTTATCTCTCCGCTTTAAGTATTTTCTCAGATTCCCCCCCCCAATGACGCTGGATACGGTTGAGATTTAAAATAAGAGATCTGAGTTATGAGGTCCTTCTAAATATGAAGTTTCATGAAGATCCGATCACTCCTTCGTAAGTTAAAAATACGTAATTTTTCTATTTTTCAGAATTAACCCCCTCCCCCCCAATAGAGCGGATCGTTCCAATTATGTAAATCACATATCTAAGACTTCTGCTTATTTTTTTCACCAAGTTTCATCCCGATCCTTCCAATCTATGCGTTTTTTTATGATTTCACCCCCCCCTCATAAACTCCCCCCCCAATGTCACCAGATCCGGTCGGGACTTAAAATAAGAGCTTTGAGACATGATACCCTTGTAATTATCAAATTTCATTGAAATCCGATCACCCGTTTTTAAGTTAAAAATTCCTCATTTTTTCAAATTTTTCAGAATTAAAAAACTACCCAAAGAGATCGGATCCATTCCGGTACTGTCAATCATGTATCTAGGACTTGTGCTTATTTTTCCACCAAGTTTCATCCCGATCCCTCCACTCTTAAGTGTTTTCCAAGATTTTAGGTTTCCCCCCTCCAACTCCCCCCAATGTCATCAGATCCGGTCGGAATTTAACATAAGAGTTCTGAGACACAATATCCTTCCAAACATGAAATTTGATTAAGATCCCATCATCCGTTCGTAAGTTAAGAATACTTCATTGTTTCTTTTTTTTCGAATTAACCGACTCCCCCTCGCCCCAGATGGTCAAATCGCGAAAAAGAATATTTCTAATTTAATCAGGTCCAGTCCCTGATACGCCCGCCAAATTTCATCGTCCTAGCTTACCTTGAAGTACCTAAAGTAGCAAAACCGGGACAGACAGACCGATAGACCGACAGAATTTGCGATCGCTATGTCACTTGGTTAATACCAAGTGGCATAAAAACTCGTAAAAAACCCTTATCGTCAAGGCCTTGTCATATAAAAGTTGAATTTTACATTTCTCTATCAACAATTTGTCCATAAAACTAAATCCGATAAAAAAAAATAAAAAACTTCTGTCTATGAGAGTAAAGAGCTATATTACATATTGAAGTTTTAATTAATATGACGGTTTAAAATTTTATTTATTTATTTTGGTCTAATAGGAGCTTTTCTAATTATAAAGAAAACACTCTTTCTATAATGAGTGTGTATAAAGAAAACATCTTGCAATAATGTCACGATATCAGTGTCAAAAATATTAAAAATACATTGAAAAAATGCAAGGCTATTGAACATATACAAGAGATTTTGCATGGGGAAGGGGTAGCAGTGATCTTACTGAAGATTTGCAGCTTTTCATGAATAGTAAATAGTATATAGTAAATAGTAAATAGTAAAGGTACTATTTTCATGCAGTTTTTCTCAAACTATTTCTTAATTCATACTTTGTTGAAAAGTTATTCCCAAACTTATGACGTATTTTTTTTTACCTTTTACACTATCAAAAAGAGTGACATAGCGATAACAGAAGAATATTTCGCGGCAGAAAAAAAAGACCAATAGGAGTTAAAAATACAATTTTAAAACTGAGTCTTTCTTAGGATTTTTTTTTTCATTGCCTAAAAAAGTCGCGAAACTAAAAGAAAATGTGCAAGATCAACATTGGGACCTATCAGAATATATATATATATATATATATATATATATATATATATATATATATATATATATATATATATATATATATATATATATATATATATATATATATATACATAAAGTAAGTTAAATAAACATAAAACGTTAGATAATACATAAAATAGAATATCAACATAAAGTAAGAGGAAAATACATTTTAAATATAATAACAAAGCCATTAAACATATTATATATAAATACTGCATTTCAAACATGAAATAAATCCTAGTTAGCAGCATAAAGGTAATATAGAAAAAACAGAGATCGAAGAAAAAATTAAATATACAGTGCGATTGAACTTCTATGATAGCTATCAGTGACTCGGATGTTTGTTGGTTATTACACTTGTAATGATAAATATGAGTTTTCATGATATTTTCCCCTAGAGTAGTTTCAAATGTTTATTTTTAATCCTTTTCATTTCATTTTCTAGTTAAAGTTTTTATTAGAGTAGTGAGTCTTCATATGTAACTTCTGGAGTAAAATGCAAATTTGATTATATTCCATATAATTTTCTAATGTTAAAATTCTTAAGAATACTTTAAAAAAACTAAGCAGGTTTGTAATATGAAAACAAATACAAATGGCCTACACAATAGAACTAGGTAGGACGTTTATAAACTCATAAAAAAAATTCATACTATTTTCCGCGTGTATTTTGTTTCCCCTTTCCTTTAATTTTTTCTAAAACTTAGTTTTGCTTTCTCCAGTTGCTAAAGGCTTCTGGACGTAAAACCAAATATTAGGATATTTTTTACTATTACTAAAAGATTTTCCTCTATCTTATAGTTTATTATATCTGTTTTCTATATTTTCATTTGTATTATTATAAATGGAAAGACAATGTGACCTAAGAAACTGTTTGTCTACTCTCTTGTTAACTGACAAATCCCTTTTTCAGAGACAATGCTGTAGCACTGCCTGTAGTAAAGGTCATAAGGCTTCAATGTTGAGCCCAGGGGCAGGTGTTGTAAGTTTTGTAAGGGGCAGGTCTTGTCAGTTATGCCCTGGGGTCATATAAGGTTTTCATAAAAGGGTCTTTAAAATAGTTCAAAATTATATCTGTTTCTCCCCCCCACAAAAAAGAAAATTATTAACTATATTTTATTATAAAACTTGAGCGACGTGACCCCTGGCCCTCCGCCATGATCCGAACCCCACCCCCTATTAAAAAACTTACTAACAAAATGTTATTCCAAAACTTAAAGAAGCTGATCCCTGGCCCTCCATCCATCCACCCACCAGCTCTAAAAGAAACTCATTTATTTTATTTCAAAAATTATGGGAGCCAACCCTTGGTCGTCCAAGGCACGATCCCTCGGAAAACAACAAAAAAACTTATTAACAATATTTTATTCCAAAATGTATGGGAACGTACTCATGACTCTCCAAGGCCTGATCCCTCTCCCTCAAAAGTTGTTAATGATAGTTTATTCCAAAGCTTACGGGAGCTGGTCCCCGAACTTCCATAGCCCCCCCCCCAAAAGTATTACTGATATTTTCCCAAAGCTTTAGGGGAACTGCCTCTTGCACTAAATGGCCTGCCCCACTCCCCCTGGAAGAACAACTCATTAAGAATATTTTATTCCAAAACTTATGGGAGCTGACCCCAGACCCTTCCTGGTCCGACTCTCCTTCTCCTCCCCCCCCCCCAAAAAAAAAATCCAAAACTTAATGGAGCTGACCTCTGTCCCTCAATACCACCCTTCCCCATAAAAAAAGAACTAATAATGATATTTTGTAAAAGACTAATCGGTGCAGATCCCTGGTTCTCCATGTCTTACCCCCCAAAAATAATATATATATATATATATATATATATATATATATATTGTCACGACATTTTATTCCAAAACTTATGGGAGCTGACCTTGGCCCGCTATGGCCCGACCCAACCCCAAAAAGTTAAACAAAGAATCAGAGCAAACCAACATACTAATATAATGCTACAATGTACTAACATCACTATGCAATGTTAGTATCTTCTTAAAAAATCTTTTACTGCATAATTTACATTCATACAGCCGTTCACCATTTTCATAACAATTATACTATTTTAACAATTAAAACCAATTTACTATCCATTATCATCATTTATATTACGTTCACATGCATCCTCATGTGAACAGTCAAATTACTATTTGTTGAAAACTTTTTATCGCATACTTTACAGTCATATGGTCTTTCACCAGTATGTACTCTCATGTGATCAGTCAAAATATTTTTCTGAGAAAACTTTTTATGGCACAGTTTACACTCATATGGTTTTTCACCAGTATGCACTCTCATATGAATAGCCAGAACATACTTTTGAGAATACCTTTTATTGCAAACATGACATTCATATGGTCTCTCACCATTATGTAGTCTCATGTGATTTGTCAAAGCCTTATTTTCTGAAAACTTTTTATTGCACAATTTACATTCATATGGTCCCTCAGTGTGTACTCTTATGTGATTAGTCAAAACATTTTTTTGAGAAAACTTTTTATTACACACCTTACATTCATATGGTCTTTCACCAGTATGTACTCTTATGTGATTAGTCAAAGTTTTTTTTTGAGAAAACTTTTTGTCGCAAACTTTACATTCATACGGTCTTTCACCATTATGCACTCTCATGTGATTAGTCAAAGTCTTATTTTGTGAAAACCTTTTATCACACACTTTACATTCATATGGTCGTTCACCAGTATGTGCTCGTATGTGAATAGTCAAAACATTTTTGCGGGAGAACATTTTGTTGCATACTTTACACTCATATGGTCGTTCACCATTGTGTACCCTATTGTGTCTAGTCAAGCTACTGCCCGTTGAAAACTTTTTATTGCATATGAGACACTTATATGGTCGTTCAACGTTGTGCATCCTCATGTGAACAATTAAACTACTACTTGCTGAAAACTTTTTATCGCACAATTTACATTCATATGGTTTTTCACCATTATGTACTCTTATGTGATTAGCCAAAATATTTTTCTGAGAAAACTTTTTATTGCACACTTCACATTCATACGGTCGTTCACCATTATGTATTCTCATGTGTCTAGTCAATATATTATTTTGAGAAAACATTTTATGGCACACTTTACATTCATATGGTCGTTCACCACTGTGTGCCCTCATGTGTCTAGTCAAATTAAAACCTGATGAAAACTCTTTAATACACATGCTACACTTGTGAATCTTTTTGCTACGTTTTTGTTCTGAAACATAACCTAAATGTTGTTCCTTCTCATCTCTACATGTCATATTAGGATCTATAGTATTTGAACCAAAGGTAGAATCGGCGTCTAAAGGCAGTGGTACGTAAAGGCACTCAAACGGTTGAAGAGTAATGCTGGGTTCTGTATTTGCACTGGCCAATTGATTAGTAGAAGATAAACCATGTTTGCTTGTGAAGTGCTCCTTGCAAAACAATCGATCCGTTTTAATGCCTGAAATAGGAAAAAGAAATAAGACTCAAGTTGCAGTAGACCTAAAATACAGTATACCTAGCAAATTTCCATACTTCATTAGTTAGTTTTTAATATTGCATGGTTTGGGCCCAGGACCAAACATTTAAACCTATACTCATAAAGACTAAAGAATTTTTAATGATTATGATTTCAACACGATTAAAGATGTCGACCTTTACCACTAAAATGTCGTTTAAGTCCTTTTTTTTCTTCAAGTCCGAGACTATGTGGTTTAAATCTAAACAATTACCTTTTGACCTTCACCACTAAAATGGTCGTTGGTCTTTTTTTTTTTTTTTTTTTTTTTTTAATTCCTTCAAGTTTGAGACTATGTGGTTTAAATCTTAACAGAATAAAACTTTAAAAAAAATTTCAAATCAATATCGTCCGACAAAGTACAAATAGAAAGAACTGAATAATAATAAAAAATAATACTAATAATAGTGATATTTACAAACAAATACAGTAGGAAAAAACGATTGCCGTACTTAGTTTAGAAGGGGGACCTTAAAATAAGGTTAAAAATTTTTACATTTGCTCATTGTATAATTGCATCTCGGTGCCCCCCCCCCCCCAATACCCTAGTTCATGTATATTATCTAATACTACAAACATTAGGTTGAACTAACATTATCAGATTGAATCATGTTTTGGACAGGTTTTGAATCAGTACTGAACTAGCTTTAATGGTGTCAACATCTAAACTAATCGGATTGTTTCTCATTTTCACATACCTGATTGCCTGAGGTATGAATTTTAATCCCACTTGCTAGATCTTGCAGTATTTGGCAAAATACCAGTTTTAATTAAAACTTGTGTGACGGTTTATCAAGGTGTCAGCATCTACGAAACCTGTCTGACTAGTTTTTAGCAAGAAATTAGACACTTCATTTAGCCATCAAGTAGTGAATATTATTAGGAATTCCGATATTTAAAGGCAATCACGCTGCGATAGAGGTGGCGAGAGAAAGATAAGCAGAAGGGGGGTGAGTGAGTTGGTAGCAAGAGCCGGGTGTGCCCCTTAAATTGCGGGGACAAGGTAATCAAACCCTCAGCACTTCCCTTACTTTTCTCGTAAGGAAACCACCAGTAAAATGGGTGATAACCTAGTGCGGAATGCAGTACTGAATTTTATCTCAAGAGCTATGATACCAGGTGTGAAAACAAATGTTTTTACTAGGCGAGGACTCGAGTTTTTCAGCCGTGAAGCGATTTTAGAAGCAAAAGAGATTATCTATCGCAAGTTGGAATTAGGGGAACGTGTAATAAAACACGTAAAGGACGAGGATAACTTGATGGACATTGTGAAGACGTTCGCTCGCTGTGCCAAAGAAAAGAGACAGCTTCCTGAGTTCGTTATTTTTGAGCCCCAAGAAGTTCCGGCCTGCAATGAAGAGATCTCTGCTTGTGTAGTGTCCACTTTCAACGAGATGAATCGCAAGTTCAATGGCCTTCTTGACCGTTTGAACCAGAAACCATTACCGTGGCCTGAAGGCAACCCTGTTGCTGCTCAAGCTAATGAGTCTACTCCTTCTCCTCCGTCTTACTCAGTAGTCTTGAAAAAGCCTCCTCCTACCGTTGTTACCGCAGAAGAAAGGAAAAACTTCCTGTCGAATATTTGTGGTGATGCTTTGAATGATGACGATTTTGAACTCCACCGAGGGAAGTACGAATGGCGCCTCGTAACTAAGAACAAATCTAAAGCAGCAGTGCTAGCAACGTCTATTAACAAAAAATCGCCTGAAACACTGGCAAGCGTTAAAACTCCCACTTTCATCGGTATGATCAAGCTTGTCCCAGCTCATATTAATGGTGATGCGCTTAAGAGAATTATACCGAATTGTGAAAAAGCTGATCAATGTGGCAAAACTAGATCCTTCAAATTATACTTCTCATCCCGCCAGTATCTGAACCACGCCATGAAAAAGCCTCCTAAAATTGACTTGGAGCGGTACCCCATCAAGGAATTTATCTTTCTCCCAAAGCACTGTTTTAACTGCCAGAATTTTGGTCATATTTCTGCTACCTGCTCTAGCCAGCAAATTTGCTCTCGATGCGGAGAAGGAGGTCATGGCTCTAGCCCCGACCAGTTCTGTGGAAACCCTATAGCATGCGCCCTCTGCAAATCAAAACGCCACACTTGCCATTCCTTCAAGTGCCCCACAATAATAAAAATCGTCAGTGAGCTGAAGCGGCCCAATGTCTAATAGCCCAGCCTGTGTCAAAATTACGTCATGGAACATGAACGGAGGAGTCCCCAACAAACTTGCCATAATTCAAAAATATTGTGCAGACTGTGACATTATGTTTATACAAGAACATATGCTCTCTCCTCACAATATTTCTCTCCTAAAGTTCTCGCACAAACTTACTTTTTATTTCGAGCCCGCAAAAATTCGGTCTTTCGGACGCCCCTCCGGTGGCTTGGCAATTATTTGCCACCCGTATATTGAAAGTAAGGTGTTATTTACGCATGATCACTTCTTGGCTATATCTTCCGGCAGTATCGCATTCTTCAACGTACATCTTCCTACAAACTACCATGATGACAAAGCGGAGCGAAAGTTTATGAACGCAGTTCGCGAACTAGCGAAGTGCCTGAAGTCTGTGACCCAGAGAGATTTGCATTGCATAGTCATGGGGGACTTCAACTGCAACCTGCTTGACAGCACGTGTGCCCGTAGTCAGCTTCTAAACGGCATCTTTGATGACAAACTTATCATCCTCCCAAAAGACAGCGATTACTCCTTCGTTCATAATTCTGGGTCCGTTTCAAACATTGACCATACGGCCTGCTCTAAGAATATTAACGGAAGTGTAACTGTTCTAAAAGACGCTGTCTTCGCTGATCACTTACCCCTACTAGCATCTCTAAGCATAAAACCAGCTCTGCGTCAACCCAAGAACGACAAGTGGAAAGTAGTAAGTGAATGGGATAAAATTAATACTACTTTGTATCATCAGGTGCTGAACTCACTTCTTGTAAAGATACGAATCCCCTTCCATTTACTCCAAGTGAATTCGAATTTTGATCCCGCGGATGCGAGAGTACTCATCAATATATTTTGTGCCGAGATTACTCACTCGCTTCTCGTAGCTGAAAAAAAGCAGTTCCTACTAGAAAGGTTAAAATGAAAACAGAAATTCACAAATTCTCGCCAAATCCGGCCCTAGTTAAGTGTTGCAACGATGCTAAGTTTTGGTTTAGAATCTGGCAAGATTGTGATAGGCCCAAATCTGGTCCTGTTAACTCTGTCCGTTTATGGACTAAACGAAAATTTGACAAGCAACTGAAACCTCATCGTACCAAATTAAAAGAAGAGTACTCCTCCAGAATCGTAAGTGACCCAAAACTAATCTGGAAAGCCCGGCTGAGCGAACCGGTCACCAAAAAAACCCATGATTCGATTAGCGAAAAAGATTGGGAATCGTACTTTTCCAACGAATTCAGTGCCCCCGACCCAAATACGTCTAATCCCTTCGCGAACCGGCTAGAATCGGCATTATCCAGCCAGTGTGTCCCTGATTTTGTCGTTACTTACGGAAGCATACATGAAGCTATTTTAAAGCTGAAGAAGAAAAATTCCCGTGGTGTAGACGAAGTGTGCGCTAAATCTGCTACACGGTACTACTATGCTTATTGAATGTCTGACGCTGCTACTCCAGATTATTTTCATCACTGGTATAGTGCCTGACTCTTTTTGTGTCGGTTTGCTCTCGCTCATCCTTAAAAAAGGGAAACCAACAGACCAATGCTCCTCGTTCAGGCCAATCACTATTGCTCCAGTGCTCTGTAAAGTTCTAGAGATCTTAGTCTCAAAAGAAATTCAATATTCGTACCAAATGCCTGACCATCAGTTTGGTTTCCGACCGGGTCTGGGTTGTGCTCACGTTCTCTTCAGTCTTGCCGCTATTCTAGCAGATTCTCACGAATCTGGTGACCCTATAGTGATTGGTACTTTTGATGTGAGTAGAGCGTTTGATTCGTCGATTCACGCTCAGGCCCTTTTAGCCACTTACCAGCAAGGCGTAAACCTCCGTGTCACTAGCGTACCGTACGACATGTATTGCCGTTTAAAAGCGCGTATAAAAATAGGTAACCGCATCACGTCAGTGGTTGTTCCAGTAAACAAAGGTGTCCACCAGTGTTTTAAATGCCCAGGCATGTGTAAATGTTTCATGTATCTCCAAGAATATAAATGTGTCGCTACTTACATGTGCGGACGATCTAAGTCGGAGAGTTTAGATATTAAATCTAAGTCGGTCTATTAGGGGTCTGCAATCGAACTTCTCGACCTGCGTGACGAATGCCGAAAAATCGGCCTGGCTTTCAATACTTCTAAATCTGCAGTTCTTTTTTTCAACGATAGTCCTTCTCAGCCTGAACACCTCCTGCTGGGTAGCGAGTCAATTACCGTTTCATCTCAAGTCGTGTATCTGGGTTTACCCATAGGCCGTAATCATAATGAAATCTCGTGAATATGTATAACGCTGTCGCACTGCCGTATATTCTATATATCGCGCCATTTTGGAATTTATTAACTGACCCCCAAAAACGCAAGCTCCGGTCCCTTTAGTTTAGGTTCGCGAAGTTTCTGCTGCAATGCCCCTTGTGGACGAGAAATACTTATTTTATTGATAAACACAGGATTGCAGACCCCAGTATTGCGGTAAACCAGTTGATTTCTAATTTCCAGGCAAAATGGAACCACCTCTGGCTTAAACATTTCTACAGTTCTTGATTATGTATTTTTCCATGTTGTGTTTTAAATTTCTCTCCATTTTTCTTCTCTTATTTTTTCTCCCTTGTACTCCGTTTTGTTCCATGTGAAAAATACGGGTAATAAATATTGTACTTACTTACTTACTTACTAATCTCCCAACAACTAAGAGGAATCAATGAACTGTGTCTTTAGTCTAGGGCTATATCCAGGAATTGGGATGGTTATGATCAAATTAAACAGGAAGCTCTATCAAAAGTTTTCGAGTTTCAAGTAGGCTGGCCTGCCTATTCAAAGAGAAAGTAGTCCTGCTATCCCCGATGTGTTATCGTGAATATGATTATTTCATTGCAGTTCGCTTTGATAACCTAGTTCATATTAATGTGTACCTCCCTTGCAACCAAAAATCGTTTTCCTCTCTAACCCTTTGTGTTAGTGTTGAGAGTAATGGATTGGATCCTGTTAGGCAATATGAACAGTGATATAAGCTCATTAACGGGCCACCTATTTGACATTAAACAGAAAAATAAGTTGGAATTTAAACGTTTTCTTCGTAAAGTAAGGTACAATGGTGCAGAATATCCCAAGACTTCTAGTCAGCGGAAACAAGTGATTAATGTTGCGAAATTTGATTCACCTCCTACTGCCGATGGGATCGATAATACTTCTTGGATTGATCATTATAAGAAAATTTTGAATATTATGAATTATGCGGTTCATTCTCAGGTTGCTAGCCTCTGTTCTTATGTATTACCTGTGGGAATTTCCCAAGGCCATACAATTTTAAATTTCAACTTCATATTGGTTCGAGATTTGATTCATCATTTGCAGTTATTATTTCAAATTTGTTTGTGTACGTCTTTGTAGCCTGATTCTTTTTTTTTGCGGGAGTGTTACTTCGATTCTTAAACGTGGGAAATATCCGACTAATTGAGCATCATATAGACCTATTACGGTAGCTTGTTCGCTGAGCAATGTTTCTGAATATGTCCAGCTTCCTGAAGTTCTTTCAAAAGTTGATTCTTTGTCGAATCAATTTGGATTAAAACATATTTAGGATGCCAACATGCACATCGAATTCTTACTTCTTTATTAATTCAAGCACAAAAAGACGGATCTGAAGTACATTTGTATGTGTTAGATGTTTCAAAAGCTCAGTTTGTCGGAGTCAACTTTGGTATTGTCTTACCCAGCTTGGAGTGGATTCGTCTGTTATAAATGTCCTTCGTTTTTAGTTCCCAAATTCATATCTTTGACTCAAGTCAGGAGAGACCTTTTTTGGTAATATTCCTATTCGGTCTTGACTTAGGCAGGGAAAGGAGGGGGTTGTCACCACACATTTTTAATGCTTGTTTATACCCTGTGTTTTCTCGTATTTATCCATGGTGTTTTACGGGCCTAACTAAATTATCTTATATTGCATATGCTGATGGCCTATTACTTGTTTGCCGTTCAAAATTCACCCTAACTAAGTCTACCCAGTTTGTTCCTAAACCTTTTGAAAAAATTGGCCTCATGCTTAATTCTGAAAAATGTGAATATTTAGTTTTTATTGCTAGAAACCCAAGTAGTGATTTGAGTTGCGGTTCTTTTTCAGTTAAGCCGGTTCCTGTGTTGCGTTGGCTAGGGATTAGTATCCCCACTTCTGATTCAGCTATCCGTTCTGGTGCACTTGCAAATATTAGGAATACGCTTAAAGCAGGATATGCTAAAATTGTCCCAAACCGTGGCCGACATTCTTGTAAGGCCTAGACTAAACTCTATTCAACATATTGTGACCATTGCATTCTTTTTCTATCAGGTTTGCGCCCATTTTTTAATGCTAGTAAGATGAAGGATATTAGTGCTTTGTATTTCCGTTACTTATATATCTTTTATATATGCCCTGTTGGTATAGAAACCTTAAGATTATTCGAATGTTTAATGCAACTGGTATATTGACGTCTTATAATAAGTTGGACTCCGAGTTAAGAGAAGAGACATGCATACGATAAGGTCTTTTTCATCCTGTCATGCGATTGTTCTGATTTGCATTTGTTGTTATTTATAATTAATATTCGTATAGGAATGTTTTTCTCTTTTTTCGTATGTGTTTTTTCTTTCGTTTTTTGTTACTCCACTTTATCACCACATTAGAGGGTCAGAAATAAAATTATTATTATACAAAGCGTAAGAAGGCATATAAAGTGCTCAGGCAACAATAAAAGAAAAGGATAGGAAAAACTTCTGTGAACACTCGATGGAAAGGGCACATCAGCTAAGATTTCCACCAGCAGTCTTGGCCCAGAAAATCTAAGAAAAGAAAAAAGAGCCACTCCTTTCAAAGGCATTGCCAAAGAGTATCGGTAACTCAAAAGAGTGGAAACTGGCGCCAGTGTAAAATAAAAAAAAATCACTAACGCCATCTAGCGTCTGGCAAAATTAGGCATTTTCTAAGCCTAATTAATTAGCCATGATTTGTCCTTTTCAAACCTAGGCCTACTAATAATTAGGCATAGTAATATATACTACGCCTAATTATGTTAACAAGGCAATTAGGCATAACCCTTTGCCATCGATAGACAAATAGGCTATGCCTTATATATGTCTTTTAAACAGTAGGTTAGCCTACCCTAAACAGCCAAATACTTGATTTTTAAGACTTACACAGAGACTACACCTTTAAGTGATATAAATATACAGATCAGGCCCAAAGAGCATGGGAAACTATGAGTTTTCAATACTATTTGGTTAGGCCTTTACCAATTATCCAGTTCGATTTGAATTTTTTCTACTTATTTAAAGACATTTAATGATTTCGCCAGCGACTACGCTGCGTCTGGCGCTAGAAGTTTTCAACTTCTATCTTTCAATGCTAAATCATCGAAGTTTCCACTCTTATAGTTTCCCGTGCTCTCTGGACATTGCACGGATCAAATTAGGAACCTATTTGGCGGCTATTTTAAGAAGGACGATTATAGGTTGAAATATTTCATTGAGAGTGAAGAAATATCGGTTTAACTAAAGAAAAGAAAATGACACTTTATTCCTGGCTTAGAGGCATACTGAAACTGGAAAAGTACCATGAGCTGCACCTAGTATCACTTCTTTTAACGCTTTTAAGTTGGAGGTATAGTGGAGTAGTATAGTTTTTTGAAGCGGTTCTTCGGTAAGTAGATTTGATGATATTTTGGTAGTTCATGTTGACCTTAGGTTAACATCAAGGCAGGTAACTATGATTAGGTTTAGTAAAGGCTCCTGAAGATACTTATATTTCGTCGTGCGAAAGCAATGGATTTAAATTACACCAGAAAAAGAATGGTTCCAAAAAAGTACAACCAAAGGAACACGGGTGATTGCAATCAAAGCAAATAATAAAATAAACATGGGGCCAATAATGTCAACGTCGATGTGACAGCGGAAAGGGAGAAGGAACCAGGAGATTCTAATGCATAACACCGAGATGGCAAGAGATCTGTATGCACAGGTTAAAGAAGGGTGTGGGAAGAAGTATATCAAGGCAAGAGTGTGTAGAGATGGTCTAAACTATACGGAAAGTCTGACAACAGACCAATTATCACTTGAGGAGCGATGGTAGGAAATTGGTCGATTCCTGCACAAAATACGGCACCTACTTTTGCCGAATCTGTGGAAACCATTTGCGTTTTGTAGGAGTGCATAGAATTGGTAGATTTAAGGATTTTTTTTCAATACATCACTGATAACAGTAGCTGGATACGAATAATGAGAAAAAGCAATTTAGACAAATTAAAACTCTGGAGAAATTCCTGATACAAAGACTCATCCATAAGGATGTTTTTTCAAAGTCATTATATAGGACTGTGTTTACGTATATGCGTCCAATATTTAGCAATGTCTTTTGTTGATTGATGTCGTGTTTTCATGGCACTTGGTATTTACCAAGTGGCATATAGCAATCGCAATTTCTGTCTGTCCTGGTTTTGCTAGTTCGGACACTTCCAGATAAGCTAGGACGATGAAAGTCATCAGGGGTATCAGGGACCAGATCAGATTAAATTAGAAACAGTCTTTTCGCCGATTCGTCCCCCTGAGGGGGGGGGGGTGGAGAGATGGTTAATTCGGAAAAATTAGAAAAAATTCTGTATTTTTAACGTACGAACGGGTGATTGTATCTTAATGAAATTCGATATTTAGAAGGACCTCGTGCTTCAGAGCTCTTATTTTAAGACCTGACAGGATCCGATGACATTGGAGGGGGAAACTGGAAACCATGGAAAACGCTTAGAGTGGAGAGATCGGGATGAAACTTCGCGGGAAGAATAAGCACAAGTCCTAGATACATGATTGACATAACCGGAACGGATCCACTCTCTTTCGGGGAGTTGGGGGTATTTCGGTTAATTTGAAAAAATTAGAAAAATGAGGTATTTTTAACTTACGGATGGATGATCAAATCTTAATGAAATTTGATATTTAGAAGGATCTCATAACTCAGAGCTCTTATTTTAAATCCCGACCGGGTCCGAAAACCGGAAATATTGGGAAACGCTTAGAGCGGAGAGATCGCGATGAAACTCGGCGGGAAGAATAAGCACAAGTCCTAGATACGTGATTGACACAACCAGACCCGATCCGCTCTCTTTGGGAGAGTGGGGCGATTTTCAGTGCTTTGGCGAGTTTGGTGCTTCTGAATGCGCTAGGACGATGGAAATTTGTAGGCGTGTAGGGACCTACAGAAATGAATTGATAACATTTGTTTCCTCCGATTCTACTATCTGGGGAGGGGGGCTGGAGGGATGGGAGATCCTGAAAATTGAGGTATCTTTGTCTTACGAATGGATGATCAGATCTTAATGAAACTTGGTATATAGAAAGATCTTATGTATCAGATGCTTCACTTTCAATTTTAATCGGACCCAGGGGCATAGGGAGGTGGAGGGGGAAACGGAAATCTTGGAAACCGAAATAGCGACGAAGACCACGCTGCCTTTCCATCACAAACAGCAAACACAAGAAGAACAATACGGAATTTCTCAAGACAATGGGAAACAAATTAGAATAAATATTTTGGCCCTATGTCCAAGGGCAGTCCTCAGCACTGCAAAAATATACAAGATGAAGTAACTTGCAACAGGATCAAATCTAAAGACTAAAATGAAAAAATTTCAAACTGTCAGTCCCATTGAATATGTCCTAGTTGAACTTCGCTGAGGTAAGGATGCTGGGACTGTTTTGAAAAATTTTCATTTTAGTTTATTGATTTTATCCTGTTGAAAGTATTATATTGTATATAATAATGTATATGTGTATAAATTATATGTAAGTATAATACAACTAATTGTTATACTTCTCCAATCTCCAGGACTGAATCAAGTGATGAGCTTGTATATAATGTGGGAAAATAATAGGGATCTAATCTTTTATCTGAAACAGTTGCCAAACAGCCAATCCCCTGTAATAAATTAGTGAGAAGTCAAATATAGATTAAAATAGGATTTTTGTACATCTAGAAAATGAGCATTAAATCAATTTCTAATTTCCTCTAGAATCAGAAGCAGATTGGTAACAGCAATACTTGTTGGACACCTTGCTTGCCCCAGACATACAAGGTGTTTTCAGTGAATTTTTAATGAAATTTGAAAGTCTGGTTTATATTGAACAAAGTTTTTAAAAACATTTTATCGACATCATTGATTTTAAAATTACCCATCAAAAGCAAGGAGCCATATTTTCAAAGAAGGGGGAAGTCATCCCCCGAAAACCATACCATCAAATTTAGAAGGAAGGACTAGAGTGAGACAAAGAAAGGCGGAAGAAGGCATGTTTTACAGACAAAATAGGATAGATTCCGAAAGATTTTTTTTACTGACCATCTCTCAGGGGGCAAATCGAAAGCAGATCCTCTAGGAATTGTTCATAGAATAAGATTTAAAGGAAAAAAAGAATATCAGGGAAGGATAAGAAAGGCTGAAGGCTCGAACAGATAGGAGTTGAAATGTATGGTCATATTTGATTTCAGGAGGGTTCATGCTGCATATATGTTTAAATCTGCTTAGATTTAAAGCATAAACATAGATTTTCGGATCAAACACCTTAAAAACGTGCATTCATGCACACAAGATTTTATAATTTATGGATAAAGGCTTTGGATATTGCAAAAGGTACCTTCATTATAGTCAGTAGCTGACTCTACTTTCAGACAATTCAAATCATCTTCTGCCTTTATAGATTCCGTTGACCCGCTAATTGAAGGGTGTCTTTCTTGTTCAGGTGATAAATAAATCCTTTCAAATTCAAAACGCTGTTCATTTTCATTGAGAAAATTGTCTTCAACTTCTGAAAGAAAATTATATATAAATTCACAGGATCCATTTCTATTAATTGTTTCATCTAAGACAGAGTTGAAAATTACTTATTATGTAGACCGAACCAGTTAGAGCTTAAAGACGAAAGAAGACCAAGGAGACCTATATAAGGCCCAAAAAATTTTGAACACGAATTTTTTTAATAAATTTAGCTGATCCCCTGAGATTTGCAGGGTATGTTGACAGGACCAATGAGGAACTCATTGACGAGAAACATTTTGGAAGCAAATGTGGTTGTTTTGATTGATGGTCTCTGAATTTTTAAGTCAACAAAATAGAGTTGTTTTTATAAATGGCTGTGACACAAATTTAAATACAGAAGGACAAATTTACAACAAAACAGATCATGAAAAGATTCTTTTTATGTTTAACAATGCATTATGATACACACATATTCAATGTTTGTCTAAAGTATAGCGTCTGCTTCATAACAGACCAAAAATTGTTTTTGAAGAACAGGTCCTTGTAAAACTGTAAAATTAAATTGAACGTCAGATATTTAATAACTGTGTTTAAACAATTTCTTTAGTCTTTAGTATCAGGATGAGTTTCAATTAGTATTAGGATTTCCTTCTTTTTTGTCAATCTTTTAACAAATAAAAGCCTAACTCTTCAAGATGCACATTGAGTTTAATAAATAACTGACAGCCTTGACTAGCATTAGTATTTTATTTTGTCGTTGTTGATTTTACGATAAAATTTCCTACTCGAAATATAAACTGTTTTTGGTAAAGTGGTAATGATGAATTGGCCTTTAGAGAATTTAAGAAGACTATAATAAGTAATTTCTGCTCGTTTGGGTTTCATCTTTTCTTCTGCAGCAGCATGTTATTTTTCGGTTTAATGTGACTTTTCATTTCTATTTATGTTCACCTCTTGTTTCAGTTTTTTGTTTATAGTAATTTCTGTTCAGCAGAGAATGGCTCTTACTTTTAATTAAAAAAACAAAAAAAAAAAACACAAATTTTATAAACGACTATAATTGGTGAGTAAGGAGAGTTAGCTAATCAAAACTAGTATTTAGGGATACTTGAGTATAGAGGATCAAACGACCTCTGATATTAAAGATTTTTATCAAAAATTTCCACGTGTTCATAGCAAGGTAAGAGAAAGTTTACTTTGAAGATATCTTCAAAGGTCTGGGAGGAGCAGTTACCTCCCACAATGGGGGGTTAAAATAATTCAAAATAGGCTATGTGTATTCAGATTGTCAAAAGAGTGTTTGTATAATATTTACAGTAGGCTATGTGTATTCAGATTGTCAAAAGAGTGTTTGTATAATATTTACAGTAATTTCTGTTCAGCAGAGAATGGCTCTTACTTTCAATTGAAAAAAAAAAACACAAATTTTATAAACGACCTCTGATATTAAAGATTTATCCTGTTTCTGTGGATGCTTGAATTATTCAGGCTTATCTTAGTTTTGACAAGATTTGACTAGGTTATGGGGGCATACAAAGGTCTGGGAGGAGCAGTTACCTCCCACAATGGGGGGTTAAAATAATTCAAAATAGGCTATGTGTATTCAGATTGTCAAAAGAGTGTTTGTATAATATTTACAGTAATTTCTGTTCAGCAGAGAATGGCTCTTACTTTCAATTGAAAAAAAAAACACAAATTTTATAAACGACCTCTGATATTAAAGATTTTTATCAAAAATTTCCACGTGTTCATAGCAAGGTAAGAGAAAGTTTACTTTGAAGATATCTTGAGCATATATTTATAAAACAGTAGTTGATTTCCCTTAAAGTTATTATTTAAATAATTTCTTTTGGAATGGGGGGGGGGTATATTTGATAACGTCAAATCTAAGGTGTAAAAAGCCAACTATGTGAACAATATAGGGTATCATAGGCTGTGTAGTGGCACTGCCTAAATAAAGAATGACATGGGTACAATGTAGGCTATTATTTATTTTATTTTTTTTAGACCAGGATACTTCGAGTAGAAGGAGTTGAAGAAACTTTGAAAAGAGCTCATTTGATTGGAAATTGAAAGAGTTAGTGTCATTTTTAATCATCGGAAGTGACTGGGGTCCCACACATCCATCATCTTCAAATTTTCAAGTTTATTCATTCAATCAAAATTTTGAGATAGCCATTTTGTTCAGCATAGTTGAAAGGTCCCAAAATTATGTCATTGAGGATGAAAACTCCCTAGAGTCCTTAAGGCAAAGGTTGCAGGCATGTCCCAGGGGCAAATAAGGTTCTTATGGCCAGGGTGGTCAAACAAGCTTCGAAGGGGGCCAATTGGATTTGTAAATTGAAGTTCTAGTGCCCTTTTTAATATTCAAAGTGTTTGGGATGGCAGATATCTCCCCAAAGGTCGCGTTTTCCCGGAATGCATCTGAAAGAAATTTTGATATGGCCATTTGTTGTTGCAGAAACTTCCCTTTTTAAGCCTTTAAGAGAATGTTGAGGGAAGTGTTGAAATAAATCAAAGAAGTTTATGTGTATACAGATTGTCAAAAGGGCATAACTCAGGACAGAAGCAGCATACTAATTTGGATTTTCCGGAGATAATAGGGAATATGATCAAAAAGGCAGTATTTGTATGCTACCAATAAATACTACAACTACCACTACTACCACACTACTCCATTTAGAATATTGAGTCAAAAGACACTACGTGCATGCACATTTTCAAAAGAGCATATCTCAAGAACTGATTTGGGTATTAAGTTGGAACTTTCAGAGAATGCTTGAAAGGGAAGATCATCTGAACAAAAGGCAATATGTGCACACTACTGCTAATACTGCTACAGTATGTCAATTTGGAACTTTCAGGAAATGATAAGGGATATGATCAAAAACCAGTATTTGTATGCTACCAATACTGCTACAACTACTGCCACTACTACCACACTAGTCCATTTACAATATTGAGGCGAAATTTGAACTAAATCAAAAGACGCTACGTGCATGCACATTTTCAAAAGAGCATATCTCAAGAATTGATTTGGGTACTGAGTTGAAACTTCCAGAGCATGCTTAAAGGGTAAAATCATCTGAACAAAAGGCAATATGTGCACACTACTGCTAATACTACCACTGCTTCTGTAACTACTTGCTAAGGCTAAGAGCTTTGATATGAAATTCTTAGAATTATATGGACATACAAGTTATCAAAAGGACATATCAGCAATATATTAGCGATGGCTAATTATATTAAGTTAAATATTCCAGGACTTGATGAGAGAGATTTTCTACTGATCAAAAGGCAATATGGTAAGACTACTGCTGCTACTAGTACTACCGTTATTACTATTAATACTACTGCTAGTAATAACACTACTATTACTGTGGCTAATATTAAAACTAGGACAACAGTATAAAGGGGAAGATTTCAAAGAATGTTTAGGGGTAGTGGACCGAATCACAACACGCCCTCTACATGCAGAATGTCAAAAGAGCGTAACAGCAATATCTTAGGAACAGTTTGGTTTGTTAAGTTGAAACTAACAGGGCTTGCTTAGGGAATGTTGAACTAACCAAAAAAAAAAAAATTGCATCCCAATGCTACAACTTCTACTCATACTACTACTACTGCTACTATTGATACTACTTCTATTATTACTACTGCCACTAAAGCTCAGGCTATTGCTATTATTTCTGCAACTACTACTACTACTACTGCTATTAAAACTAAAGATTTTGTTTGTGTGTCTTACTCTGTCACTAGGGCTACAATCCCTGCTTTGTTTTGTTGATGGGTCAGAAATAAATTGATCGATTGAATGATTAAGGCGACAAATTTAGCATGTATTGAAATTTTATGGAACTATGTCGACACACACTATGCTCAGACAGGTTGTCAAGAGGACGTATCAGAAATTCTTCAGGAACAGTTGATGGTATAAAGTTGAAAATTTCACCATGCATTGAAGAGGATGTTGAAGAAACCAAAGTTGCTATGCGGACACTGCTACTAATGCTACTAGCCTACAACTATTGCAGCTTTGCAAGCTAAGGGTTTTTAAGGTTGAAGCCTTTAAGGAGTATTTAGGCGGATGTTGAACTAAATAAAAACAAACTATGAGCATGTGGACTTTCAAAAAGCTGAAAAAGCAATATCTCAAGAACGACTTACATTATTAAGTTACAACTTTAAGGGCAAGTTATGGCGGATTTTGAACTAGTCAGAAGGTACAATGTGTGTACTATTAACACTACCACTATAGGAACCCATTGTTTCATTATAAACATTTGCTTTGGTTTTGTGTTCTAAAGTTATTACAATCAGTGCTGGAAGTTTTTGTTTTATAATATGAGTTTTTCTTATTTATTTTATTGTTTATATATAATTTTTTTTCGTTGTTTTAATTGTCGTGGTTTCTTTTTGTTTGTGATGTCTTAAAAAAGTCTTAAATTGTCGGTTGTATTTTTTTTGCCGTTGAGAAAGGCTCCCGGACGTGAGGCCGAAATATTCGGAGTATTTTTATTTTTTTACTTAAAGTGTAGTTTTTATATTTTATTTTTTGTTCACTGCTTTGTCGAAATTAAACCCGTTTTTTCTTTGCTCAATTTTTGGTAAATGGTAAAACAGTGTGGTCTTAGAAATTACTTAAAATCTTTTGGGAATGTCAAAAAGCATACATAGAATCTATTGGGAATGATGATAAGTTCTAGTTTTCAGGTTGACTTGAGGAGATATAAAATTAAAATTCTCCAACATACAAATAGCAAGCCAAAATACGGATTCTTATTTAAAAAAAAAAAGGTATAAAAAAGTCCATGATAAACACTATGACAATAAAAAACAAACATCAATTAATTAAAATATTTCTAGAAAACAAATTTTAAAACAAAAGTTAATAACTCTGTTAAGCCAAGAATGAGCAGAAATGAAGTCGAATAATCTTCCAAGCATAAAAATACCACAAATCACCAATATAAATAAATAAAGTAAAAAAAATAGAAATTACAATAACAGCCAAGTCAAACTTAAGACAAGCAAAAATTAATATGATTAAGGCAGATAACCCCATGCCAGCTCAAGACCAGAAACTTTTTACATGTGACTGAAACAAAAACACATTTTAATTATTTTCCCTGTTTTACTTTAATTAGTAAAGAATAATTAAAATTCTAAGGAACAGATATCACTATATGTAAATTAAACAGATGAACTAGTTCTTTTTGTGTTTTTTTTTTTTTTTTTTCATTAAGGTACAAATTATGATCTGGTCTTGAGAAGGCATACGGTTATCAGCCCTTCTCATGTCCACTTTTGCTCGTTTTGAGTTTAACTTGGCTATTTAAAGTGACTTCTGTTTGTTTTGAGTTCTATTTATTTATCTGTAGTGATTTTTGGTAGTTTTATGGTTAGAATATTATTTGACTTTATTTCTTCTAATTTTTGGCTTCATGGAGCTCCCTACTTCTTTAAAAAACCTAATTTGTGGAAAAACTTTTTAAAACTAATAACAGAATAAAAAACACAATAAAATAATTAAAAACTTCACATAATTCCTTGATTCCAGCAGATAAAAATTCAAAACGTGTGGAAAAAGTACCTATCAGAAACAAATTCCACTGTGAAGAAAAAATGAGTTGGGCAGAATTTTCCGAAGTAGCACAAACTTCTGCTTATCAGAATCAACCATATTCAATGTGTATGACACAAAGTATTGAACTTTATACAAACTCTACTATATATAAGAATATTTCACGGATTTAGTCTCAAGCCAGGGAATAAAAGCAAGTCAAAAGAATTACGTTTTATGAACTTTCTATTTTCATTGTTCTTTTTTCATTGACCATTTTACAAACTCTATAAACTCTATAAAAACAATATATGTTGTTCTTTTTTTGGTAGGATGTGATGGCTAAATAACAGCCAATTCATTAGTGTTCATAACTATGTATAACTCTATAAAATATGAACAGTTTCTAGTGCAAAACTTCAAATAGCTCAAAACTTAATGGCTTTAAACTTTTAATTTACCTTGTTTCACAGTAGCATAGCTAGAAGAAGTGGTTGTATCCATAGTTCCATCAATTAACAGAAATACTCAGTTATCTCAGGTTTTTATCTCAGAAATACTCAGGTTTTTAGAAATACTCAGAAATACTCGGGTTTTTAAAACTAATAACAGAATAAAAACACACAATAAAATAATTAAAAACTTCACAATCCCCAGCATAATTTCTTGATTCCAGCAGATAAAAATTCAAAACGTGTGGAAAAAGTACCTATCAGAAACAAATTCCACTGTGAAGAAAAATGAGTTGGGCAGAATTTTTCAAAGTAGCACAAACTTCTGCTTATCAGAATCAACCATATTCAATGTGTATGACACAAAGTATTGAACATTTCACAAACTCTACTATATATATAAGAATATTTCACGGATTTAGTCTCAAGCCAGGGAATAAAAGCAAGTCAAAAGAATTACGTTTTATGAACTTTCTATTTTCTTTGTTCTTTTTTTGGTAGGATGTGATGGCAAAATAACAGCCAATTCATTAGTGTTCAAAACTATGGTTAACTCTATAAAATATGAACAGTTTCTAGTGCAAAACTTCAAATAGCTCAAAAATTAATGGCTTTGAACTTTTAATTTACCTTGTTTCACAGTAGCATAGCTAGAAGAAGTGGTTGTATCCATAGTTCCATCAATTAACAGAAATACTCAGTTATCTCATCTTGAACCACATTATGCTTCTTATGGATTGAAATTTCCAAATTCTGAAAATCAATAAAATGTCAATATACTATAGGCTACTTAACAAGTCCTGCACAAAAAATAAAAAAATCACAGAAAAAACTGAAAACTCTCATTCTTATTAAACAGTTTCTGTATTGCCTTATTTTTCTTTATATTTATATTTTTTCTACTTTTTATATTTATATTTTTATATTTTTTATATTTATATTTATATATTTTTATTAATATTTTTTATATTTTTCTTAATTTATAAAATTAATTCTTATTTGGCAGGTGTATATAGCCTTAATTGAGGAAGAATTTGTCAAATAGCATAAAATGAGGTATTACCATACTAATATTCATTGTTCTATGTTTTGATAATACACAGAAAAAATCTTGTAGTACCAGAAGGTTTTTCACTCTAAGGCAAACCTTAGAGTGAAATCTCTGCCTGGCTGTTAATATAAGTTGCTAAATATTTTAATCTTCTAGCAAAGAAACTTTCAATTTGGCGGGAAGTCAGTGAGTTGGGGGGGAGGGGTACACTTGAAAAGACTCTCTTGGATAAAAACTTGGTTGCCTGAATTATTATTGGCTTTCTGGGTAAAAAAATCAAGATTACTATAACCTAGCCCCATCCCATTTTCCAAGTGCGTAGATAAAGTCCTGGTGGTTGGAGTTTAACCCCCCCTGCCAGAAAACACCTTATCATGGAGAATAGGCATGTCCCCTGCAAAAAAAAGGCCTCTGTTGAAAATACCCAACATGGAAAATAAATCCCTGCCAAATGAAAATTATTCCCAAAAAATTTGTCCCCACTGAAAGTTCCCCTGGATAATCCCTGTGCCTTGTAGAAAACTCCCCCACAAAAACGTTTGCATGTTTCCCAATAACAAATACTGTCTGCAAGCAATGGATAATTTACAAAAATTAGGGGATTGAAAGCAGTTGACTTTTTGGGAATCACCAAGAGCTTCAATGGTCTCTTGGAAGTTATGTTCAATTATCTATCTTTACCCTTTTGTTTTTCAGAGGGCACTGACCTTCAATCATACTTTAAAATCTTTATGTTACAAAATTAAAGTCTAATTATGTGCATGCCTAGGTAATGAGCTATTGAGAAAGAAACATGTTAACAAAATTATTCTTACTTTTTAATATGTGGAAAAAACTAGCTTCCATGGCTACATGACTCCATAGAATGAAGCAAACATCAAACAAATCTTAAATTTACCTCCCTTTTGATGTTAGCAGCCAATGTCAAAATAACATGTTAAGGATAAAACAATGCAATACCTCAGTAAAATCCTAATTGCAAAATAATGTCAAAATAACACACTAAGGATAAAACAACACAATACCTCAGTAAAATCTTACTTGCAAAATCATGAGAGGTTACCTTTCTTTTGATAAAAGTTACCTCCCTTTTGATGTTAGCAGCTAATGTCAAAATAACAACTAAGGATAAAACAACACAATACCCCAGTAAAATCCTAATTGCAAAATTGTGAGATCCTGGTTTCACAACAGATTCTAGTTTTGAGTTTTGGTTAGAGGGAGGCCAAACATCCCACAACAAACAAGTATATAAGAAAGCCAGAAAGTTTTAACAGGATCAGTCCTAGATATTTTGATGAAGGATAAAGAACCAAGTCTTAAAGTCAAAGTGCTTTATGTGAAGTTGTATGTAAGTACTGAAATAAAGTTACTGTTTATTAATCCTCTTTGTTTCTGAACCCTGGCATCAAGTACAGTTCCTACAGTCTCTAGGTATGTTCCCAAGGGAATCTACATGATTTGGGAGATCTGAGTATCAATAAAATGATTCAATCATTGAGAACATCTGGATTTATTATCAGTATACTTTGTTCCTAACTCCCCTCCCATGATATCACTTTATTTTAGATATCCCATGTGTTATATCAGTATCATCTTCATCGACATTCAAAGGTAACTTGCAGCAACATCTGTTATAAATATACCTCCTCAATGAGGATAAACAACCCCCCCCCCATAACAAGGGAAACAAATACTTAAACCACTCATCCTGTCTGAAGAAACTGAAACCCTCCACTCTTGTCTACAGATGTAAAAGATGTGATATTATTATGATGCATAAGCTCCTGAATTCTAACTCTCCATTAAATAAGCCATTTCAATTTGACCTGTCTGCCAGAACTAGGGGGCATAGTTGGAAACTATATCAGAAGAGAGCTGCCTCTAGACTACACTATAACTTCTTCACTAACAGAATACCAAGTTTGTGGAATTTGCTCACCAAAGAAGCAGTCACTACCCCAGTACTGCTGCCTTTAAAAGAGCCATTAATGGAGAATGGTCATCAAAACTATGGCAAACTGAGTGGGACGCTATTGAAACATCCAACCATTGTCATCACTAACCAGCAATACTACAGGATTTAATCCTTATTTTGCTGGACAATGTGATTTAAGGTAATTCTAGTTTAGCTACTTCTTGCTATAATGAAAAGTTGTTAGGTTAGGAAATTGAAACTTTCAGAGATAGATCTATAGACTAAAGTACTGTCCAAGGAAGTTATTTTGAAATACCTTTCTTTACTCCTACTCCCTGTAGAGGGCATTGACCTTTAAAAATCTTAATGGTATAGAAGTGAAGGTAAATTTATAGCAGACAGTATTAATGGTTTTTGTATAAAGTGAATATACCACTTGATGCCTTTTTTTATACTCTTTACAAATATAATAATTGCTTATACCGGAAATTCAGATTTAAGCACTTTTTGACCTCTTAAAAATGACCTAATTAAGGGGTATAAAAAGGCTTTAAAACATTGGTCTCAGACTTTAAAACATTGGACTCAAACTTACTGTTTCATTATAAATCCATTTTTTTAATGTTCTATTATCCACAAGCACTGATTTTCCATGATTAAATTGGATAAATAAATTTTATCAATGTTATGGCATTTTCTTCTTCCTTGTCGCCAAAAAACTAAAGCATGCATTTTTGGTCTTTTTTACAAAATAATGGGATATTTGAAATTGCAAATCTGTAAGTTTAGAAACAAATTTGGGCTATATATTAGCACATCAGGGGGGGGGGTAAAGCATAGCATATATTAAATATACAAACTAACCATTGCTGCATTTAATATAGGTAAATTTATAGCAAACAGTATAACTGGCATTTGTAATAGCCAGCTTTCATATTTTTGACCAAAAACACATGCTTTTATTTAAAATTCAATGTCAATGAAGAAGAAAATGTCATAGCATTGGAAAAATTAATTTATCAAAATTAATATTAGAAAATCAGTGCTTGTGGATTATATAACATTAAAAAATGAATTTATAATGAAACAGTAAGTTTGAGATCAATGTTATAAGGTATCTAAGGTTTGAGGCCAATTTTCTTAGCCTTTTTTATACCCCATATTTAGGTCATTTTTAAGAGGCCAAAAAGTGCTTAAATCTGAATTTCTAGTAGAAGTGATTATTATATTTGTAAAGAGCATAAAAAAAGGCATAAAGTGGTATATTCACTCTATATGAAAGCCAGTAATACTGTTTGCTATAAATTTACCAAAGTGAAATTCTGCAAATCAGATCTTCTGCTTAAATAAAGAACTAAAAAAGTATTTTCTGATTCACAACTTTGTTCAATTCTTATGAGGTTTTAAAGATCTATAGATGTTTCTCCTAAATTTAGAAAAACCCATTGGTATGCTTAAAATTCTGCTTAAGTAATGGGAATTGTATTTTCAGAACTAAAACCAGGAGAAAAGAAACTGATAACATAAAGTTAAGGTAAAATGTTGTTTAGTCAAAATTTCAATATGTAGGCTATCTGTTGAGAAGGCAAATTTTTAAGGCTTGGAAACAAAAGAGAGTTAACTTAGAAGCTTGGCAATACCTTCCCATAGTACATTTTTGGCCCTGGATTCAATATTGTTCATTTGCTTGACCTAACCCTTAATCAAGATAGCAAACAGTAGAAAAACTAGAATTTTTACCAAATATATAAAGGAATCATTATTTTCAGAAGTCCTAGAACATTTAAAACTGGATTTAGAAGAAACACAATTATCATATACAGAAAGAGGATAAAAAATAGCATCAAGTGGTATGTTCACTTTACTTACATGTCAATTATATAGACTGCTCAATATTTACCCAACAGTAGAATGTATAGTATTTTACAATAGGCTACCTGGACAAGGTTGTGCATTCAACATAGGATACATATTGATTAAAATACAATAGGCTATGTGTTGTTACCAACTATAGACAACACGCTTTTGAAATTAGAAATAATGTAACATATGTAGCCTATTATGATGATGAAGATTAACTGGTAATTAAGACTAGGCTTAGTTTTCCAAAATTTAAATTCAGAAAATGAGTGAGTTCCAGGAGCTTACTGAAACAACCAAATGGTTAGTATTCCCATTCCTAGTGGGAAAATGGTTACTGGTCAATCCACTGAGAATGAGCATTAGTACAAGAATAGTTACTGTCCAGATCAAGCCCTGGAAATGAGCTTGCCAGTGAGTGCAACTCAAGAGGAGAAAATTTCTCCTTATTCTGCCTTAAAAGCCTACACTGAATAGACTGTTTTTGGGGGTTGGAGGTGTCCAACGAATGGGTCTTATGTTTTATAGGTCAACAGCTAAACTTTCAACCAGGGCTGCCAAATTTTGTTTAAAGAGTGTGTCATATTTTTTCCGAAAATGTGTTTTTTGTGTCATATCAGATTCCATAATGTGTCACAAAATGTGTTATATTTTTAAAAACACATACTGTTTTAGTAACAAACAATTTTTAAAAACAGTATTTGTAAAAACAAATACTGGAGAAAAACCTTTCAAATGTGATATTTGTAAAAAATGTTTTACTTATAGTTGTGGTTTGTCTAATCATCTAAGAAGTCATACTGGAGAAAAACCTTTCAAGTGTAATATTTGTAAAAAATGTTTTACTTATAGTTGTGGTTTGTCTAATCATCGAAGAACTCATCCTGGAGAAAAACCTTTTGCTTGTGATATATGTGACAATACATTCCGCTATAAAGTAGACCTATTCATTCATCAAAGAACTCATACTAGAGAAAAGTCTTTTGAATGTAAAATATGTGACAAAACATATACCCAAAAAGCAAATCTAACTATTCATCAAAGAACGCATACTAGATAAAAACCTTACAAATGTGATATATGTAAGAAATGTTTTACTTCAAGCTCCGGTTTATATTATCACAAAAGAACTCATACTGGAGAAAATAAGAAATGTTTTGCTTCCAGATCCGGTTTATGTCATCACCAAAAAATTCATACTGGATAAAAACCTTTCGAATAAGATAAATGTAAGAAAATGTTTTATTTCAAGTGCCAGATTAAATGGTTATCAAAAACTCATAGTGGAGAAAAACCTTTTGAATGTGTTATCTGTGAGAAATGTGTTGCTTCAAGTTTCAGTTTGTCTAATCACAAAAGAATTCACACTGGAGGAAAACCTTTTGAATGTTATATATGTGACAAAACATTCGGCCAAAAAGCCAACTATTTATTCATCAAGAACTCATACTGGAGAAAAATCTTTCGAGTGTAATATATGTAAGAAATGTTTTACTTTAAGTTCCGTGTTATCTTATAGCCACACCGAAGAGAAAGTTCCTGAAGAGAAAATTGAGAAAGGCAGCTTCTGGGTATTACAATAGTAAGGTTAAGGATTTGTATTCTAACAAACCCAAACAATGGTACAGGAAAATTAAAGAGATTTGCGGAAAAAAACCCTGTTGAAGTTAATTTTCATCTCCCTGAGCCCCCTTACAAGATAGCCAACGATTTGAACCTGCATCTTGCGTCCATAGTACAAAGTCTCCCCCCTTTCACTGGCTCAGGTCAGCTATTCGTCCCTCCACCCCTTTCCCCCAAATTTCTCCCTCTGATATTATAAATAAAATCCAAAAGCTCAAAAAATCAAGTACTTGTCCATTAGACATCCCAATTGACTTGATTAAAGCCTTTTCAGACACAATTGCTGGACCTTTATCTGATATTTTTAACCAAATTAAAAAATCTGGTAAATTCCCAAGTTGCTGGAAACTAGGTTTTATAACACCCATCCCAAAGAAATCTTCCAGTCTGACTAAAACCAACATGCGTCCTATTACACTCACTCCAGTTTTTTCTAAGCTTTACGAAGGGTTCCTTTGTGACTGGCTTAAAATTAAAATTATACCACGCATTGACATCCGACAGTTTGGTAATTTAGGAAAAACCTCCACCACCCATTACCTTGTACACTTGATTAACACGATCCTAAGTGAACTAGAGAAACCAAATGTTTGGCTAAACCTGGTTTTAGTCGATTTCCAAAAAGCGTTTGACTTAGTTGACCACACTATCCTAATTCGTTTACTACATGATAACTTTGAAATTGACCCACTCTTAGTAAATATTGTTATATCGTTCCTTTCAGACAGATCACAAGTTGTAAAATACAAAAATACCTTCTCTAACCCCCTCCCTAGGTACTGTGGAATACCTCAAGGAACCTTATTGGGACCACTATTATTTCTTGTCATGATTAACGAAATTGGCAAGGAATTCCCCCAAAGATGGAAATATGTTGATGACTTGTCGATCCTTGAAGTATGTCATAGGAATATTAAAAGTGACCCCGTTGAAATCCTAACCCTATGTTCGGATGAATCCAAGAATCTAAATATGACAGTAAATCCCACTAAATCACAGATAATGACAATCAACTTCTTGAAATCTTCTCCTGCTTTTTGCGATCCGATCACAAGCGAAATGCTAGTGAAACATGTTAAGCTTCTTGGTGTCACAATTTCTAATGATCTTAAGTGGGAAACACATGTATCCAACATTGTTAAACAAGCAAATGTTTCACTATCCATTTTTAAGCTACTAAACAAATTTAATTGTCCTAAGATACATTCCCTCCGTGTTTACTTATCCTTTATCAGGCCGTTATTGGAATATGCATGTCCGGTCTGGCATTCGCAACTTTCAAATGAACTTAGTGACAAAATCGAGTCGGTCCAAAAGCGTTCGCTCAGGATCATTTACAAAGAAAGCAAAATTCCATACTCCTTCCTCCTTAAAGCTGCGCGCATTACCACCTTAAAAGAAAGGAGGGAAAAAATTTGCCTGCTTTTCGCTAAATCAGTCATTTCCAATCCCCGTACTGAGGACTTACTCCCTGATTTTCACAATCCCATTAGACTCCGACTCCCCCGGTCAGCCTCCTTAGCAATCCCAACTTACTCTCCGATCCATGCTGTTACAGAAAGGTTTCGCAAAAGTTTTATACCCTTTATTCTAGAACACCTTAATAATAATTCGTGATTATGTAATTGCCAAATTCCCCTTTTCCTCTATTGCCGTTTTTATTCTTTTTTTATTTACTGCAATGTTTTTGTAATTTAATTGTTAAGTTTACTGATTTGCCTTTTATCTTTGATGGTTTTGCATTTTTAATCCCTTTTAATTTTAAGTGTTTGACTTACTGTACTATTTTGATTTTATTTTTTTTCTTAGCTTTTAGTGACATATAAAGCGAATTCGCCTCTTTAGAGCTTGTGATAGTCTTTTGCAAATAAATATTATCTTATCTTATCTCTTACACCGAAAGAAAACCTTTGTGTATACTCTGACAAGATGTCAAGATGGTTAAGATGACAAGATGTCAAGATGGTCATTGTATGGTTATTGAAATCCTCTTGTTTGATTATCAAAGAATTCTGTTGGAGGAAAACTTCTTGTCGTACGTAATTTTGTGCTTACAGGAAAATTTTTGTCAGCGATCTACAAGAAAACTTTGTAGTTTCTACAAGGCCTAAGTACATAAATAAAAAATTTGAATTTTTTCAAGCGTTTATTAAACAATTGACACGCTATATTATAAAGGAAATATCACACAAGAAGTGATATTGTGTGATTTTCAAATTATACACTAAATTATACCCTTCTTTCAAATTATATACTAAAACATGAGATGTTCGGAGTTAAATTTGATAGTATGCTCAAACTACGAAACTATTTTCTCTGAACCGTCTTTTTTTCCACCTTTGTTTTGTATCTGAAAAGTTGTTTTTCGTTTCAAGAAAAGAAATGTTTTTGTTTTTTTCATTGTATATATTTTCAATATTGCCTTTGTGTTTTGTTTTGTTTCCTTAAATCTTGAATTGTATTAAATCCTAAAAAAGCTGCTACAATAGTGCCAAATAAAATAACAGTATTGCCTTCGTTACAGCGTTGTCAGGTGGCAATTGATTCAGATAAGCTTAAAGAATCTGTTGCTCTATCATATTTTAACTTTTATTTTACTTTTGGACCAAAGCTAAAACTGACTTCTTTTTGATAGTTAACATTACACCTATTATAACGTGCATACATAAGTCTTCTTAGGAAGTTGTCCTTTGTCTTGGAGATTAGGGATGGGGCACAGATACACCAAAGAAAATCCACAATGGATGACGGTGCCATAAGAATAAATTGCCCGTCTAGTATACAAGTGTTTTTTTTCTGTTATTTGAAACTTTGAATCCAAAATTTCTTTTTCAGCAAAATTCCATTTGAAGTTCAATAATAGTATCAACAAACTATTCATGTTAATTAAATCAGATGATTATTGTATTACAAGGCCAGCCAACTTTTACAAATAAGAGTGAATCTCCTTCTTATTTCAATAACCGGACAGGCATACTTTTTTTAAAATCATAATTCGATTTTTTTACATTGAGTCTTTTGATTTCATCAACTGCACATGTCTGAGATGAGGCTTCATTAAATTTTAATGCCTAACAACACCTAGAAGCTCAAAGCTGATAAGACAACCAAGCGAAACAAGAACGCGTCTTCTGCTATTGAACCAATAATAGCAAGTACTGTCAGCAAGAAGAAAACATGCAGAATTTATTTCGATTAGATGAGGCAGTCCCTTCTCAATCCTTCCCCCTCGTTATCATATAAAATTTGAAGGGTGCTCATTTGATTTGAAATTGATAGTTTTAGTGTCTTTTATAAATTCAAAAGTAATCGGAGAGTAACCAGCTTCAGTCTGTTTGCTTTTTTAACACCTTTTTAATGTAAACTCTTAGAGAGTGTTCAACATATTGAGATTGTCATTTTGTTCATAGTAGAAAATCTAAATAAATACCATTCGAAGGATAACATAACTCCCCCAGGTCCTCGAATCCCCCAGGGCCTTAATTTATGGTAAGTACAAAAAAGGTTGCAAGTTTGATCTTGGGATTCCAATTGCGTAAAACTTTCAAGCACTATTATGCTGGTTGAAAATATTTTCAGGAACAAGTCCTTAAAACTTATATTCCTTAGTCAGTTTTATAGTCGTAGAATTCAGGGCCAAGGAACTAGCACAAAAATCATTCAAAAAATTGGTTCTTCTTTTGAAATTCGTCACTCCTCTAAAAAACAGGGCTAAAATGGCTAGAAAAGTGCCAAAAAAAATTTCCCATGCACTTAAAGCTGCTAGGACTGTCTTCAGTGTTGTATTTAGTATATCCATTCAGGAGGGTGGGTACCAGCTAAAAGCTAACAGAAGTCCATAAACTTCTCAGCAACTGTCATAGTCACCTTTATGAGCTTAATCATTACTGTATTACTAAAAAGTATATAAAATAATGAGTTTAGTTAACCAAATCAAAGAGCTATAATCCATCTAATCCTTGAATCACATCAAAGTTAACCATGCTAAATGAATGCTCTACAGATGCTGTCGTAACAGGGACTGAACTTCCTAAGATATTCTTTATACGTCCTTTTGAAAACTTGCACACAAACGGTCTGTTGTGATTCAGTTCACCTTTCCCCCTCAATATTCTCTGAAAGTTTCACCTTCTGAAAGTTTCTCTGAAAGTAATAGTAGTCACAGTAGTAGTATTAATGTATTGCCTTTTGGTCGGCCGAACATCCCTCTTATAAAGTTCTGGAAGTTTCAACTTAATACAATGAATCGTTGCTATGACATTGCCGATATATCCTTTTGATAACCTGTATATTGATATACTTCCTCCCACAAAAAAGGATTATCAATTTCAGTCTTTCAAGTTACTCATTACGTAAGATGAACCTTCGCAACCTTCTTTTAATGGTAATTTTTTAAATTCGGCGAAGAAAGATAAAAAAAATAAACAGGTCTAACGCATACAAAAGCAATAAACTCGGTAAGTGAATTTTCTGTTTGTAAATTTAACTTCTGTTTATAACTTTCGGTAGTGAATTAGTCTGTTTATAACTTATTTGAAGTTATAAACAGATCTTACTTTCTTAGTTTGAGTTGGTCCGGTATGGAGAAACTATGAAAATATTAGGTACAGAATATCCGTTCGAGAAAATTCACTTCGATTTTAGAAAGGGGAGAGGAATAAAATGTTAATCTCATGCGAAATTCAACCAAATTCTCTACTATTTTCAAATTTGCGGACGATTTTGTTATTTCGATTCTTTGACATCTTTAATAACTATACATATCACTGCGAGATTTCCATCGCAGAATTATTGATTTAAGTTTGAACCCTTTACATTAGATATGGGATACTGAAATTTTGAACATTCTAAGAATCAGCTGCAACTAACCCAGTTTTTTATGGTAAAATAGAATTATTGACTTTTGTCCTAATTTCTCCGAGTCTCGAAACGTTCGAACCACTTCTCTTCTTCCTTCCCCATCTGGTGAAACGATCCTGCCATTTGGAATGGAGATAGAAAGCAGAATCTACAAGTATTGTCCATTCCATTGTTCAGATACTGTCGCATTTAAGGCCTCCAAATTGAATTCTTTAATTAAAGATCTTGCTTAAATTCTTTAATGTTTGTGCAAGATATTGTATTTTTCTTAGTTTTCTTTCTTCCTCTTCCCTAAACGAATTGTTCCTCTTCATTGTTCTTCTGCTAGAATTGCTCTTTAATGTTTGTGCAAGATGTTGTATTTTTCTTAGTTTTCTTTCTTCCTCTTCCCTAAAAGAATTGAGTCCTTAGTTTCTTCATTGTTCTTCTGCTAGAATATAAGCTGCTTAACTATTGTGACACACATTGGGTTGAAAGGTCCTATCTAGTGTTTACTGGTTTTGTTGAGTACAAAACAAGGTGTCGTGAAAGTATAGACACAGAGAAAAGCGAACGCTACTGTTTATTGAAAAGCGAGTGATAAAGAGTCTTAAAAAAAATCAACTAATTCAACTAAAGATTAAATAAAAAACTAGTTTTTTAAACTGAAAGTAAGGAGCGACATTAAAACTTAAAACGAACAGAAATTATTCCGTGTATGAAAGGGCCTGTTCCTTTCTCAACGCCCCGCTCTTTACGCTAAAGTTCAATTCTTTCTCTCAATTCTACTTTATTAAACAGTAAAAAACTTTAGCGTAAAGAGCGGGGCGTTGAGAAGGGAACAGCCCCTTTCATACACGGAGTAATTTCTGTTCGTTCTAAGTTTTAATGTCGCTCTTTAAAAAAAAAACTATTTTTTTATTTGATTTCTGAACGTTTTTGAATCAATGCATGTTTGATTTTGACTCTCCGCACATAAATTTTTAAAATAAATTTTCATATTAATTCTTTTTTTGGCTAAATGGCTTTCTCTTAGTTTTGATCAGACGATTTTGAGAAAAAAGGGGTGGGGAGGAGGCGTAATTGCCCTCCAATTTTTAGGTTACTTAAAAAGGCAACTAGAACTTTCAATTTTTAACGAACGCTTTTATTAGTAAAAAATATATGTAACGGACTTCTATATTCTTATATATTTATTATGTATATGAGAGGGTTTTTCCCCTCGTTAATACCTCGCTCTTTACACTAAAGCTTAAATTTTGTCCCAATTCTTTAGGAATGACCCCTGAATCAGAAAGGCCGTAGAATAAATAGTTGAAATTATTAAGAATATTTTAGCACAAAGAGAGAGGTATTTAGGAGGAGAAGAACTCCTCATATGCGTAATAATCTCTGTTCGTTTTAAGTTTTAATGCTGCTCCTTTCTTTCAGTAGAAAAAACTTTTCATGTTTATTTTTTCATTGTTTTTTTTTTTATTATAATGCTAGATAATCTTGCACCCTCTTCATTAGATTTATCTCCCCCATGACATATTCCTCTGAGGAAAGATCCTCCCACATAGCTCCCTTCCCTCACCCCCCCCAAACCAAAAAATCCCCCTGAAAACATCAGTACACTTCCCAATAACCATTACTGTATGTAAACACTGGTCAAAATTTGTAACTTGCAGCCCCTCCTCCGCGGACTGTGGGAGAGTAAGTCATTTCCCAAAGACATAGTTATAATGGTTTTCGACTATGCTGAACAAAAAGGTTATCTCAAAATTTTGATCTGTTGACTTTGGGAAAAAATGAGCATGGGAGGGAACCTAGGTGCCCTCCAATTTTTTTGATCATTTTAAAACGGCACTAGAACTTTTTACTTTTGTTAGAATGAGCCCTCTTGCGACATTCTAGGACCACTTGGTCGATACGATAACCCCTGGAAAAAAACAAACAAACACGCACCTGTGATCGGTCTTCTGGCAAAAAATACGAAGTTCCATATTTTTGTAGATAGGAGCTTGAAACTTTGGCAACAGGGTTTTCTGATACGCTGAATGCAATAGTGTAATTTTCATTATTATTCTATGACTTTTAGGGGGTGTCCCTCCTATTTTCCAAAATAAGGTAAATTTTCTCAGGTTCGTAAGTTTTGCTAACAAAGACTAAATTTGATGAAACTTATATATTTAAAATCATCATAAAAATCCGATTCTTTTGATGTTTCTTTTAGTATCAAAATTCCGTTTTTTAGAGTTTGGTTTACTATTGAGCCGGGTCGCTCCTTACTACAGTTCGTTACCTCAAATGACTATGCCACACACAAAGCATGGATAGCACTCGTGTCCCAAATTTAATCTTTGATGGACGAGTAAAGCAATTCTCATCTCCAAGGTGGTTTCCTTTGATTCTTGATTTTCTTCCAAAGTCAATTAAAACATTTTCAATATCCATCTTGGAATCACGAGTTCAGCCTGCCTTCTCCTGTATAATTTCGAAATTACGTTTCAAGTCACTTTAGCATGCTTGACGAACGCTCTGCAGATACTGTGGTGACAGAGACTAAACTGTCCTATGTCCTAAACTAAACCTACAGATACTATGCTACAATGGGGAAAAGACCTATTAGAATTGACATAGCTAGGAAGTGTTTATTCAGCCCTAAGAAGCGCACTAAAACAGACAATCCAACATAATGTTATCATTTATTCGGCATAATTTCTTCCTTCACTGGTCCTATGTTGTATTGTTAAATTCCTGAATTAGTCAGGGGCGTCGTTTCGGGGAGGAGCAAGGGGGTAGTCCCCACCCAATAATTTGGATTTTTTATATATATAACCCATGCCTCTTGACTATCCAAATATAGACCCCTCTTGCCCCCCCCTCGCCAATAAAAATACCGGAGAAATATAAAAAAAACCCGTAGTATATACTTTTTTGTTTGGACCAGAGAAGATTATTTTCTTTTTGCCTAAAAGTGGAGTCTTACGTCCCTTGGCTCAACTCCCCCTCCCCGGCTACTGGAGCTACGCCCCTGGGATTAGTAGTTTTGGCTAAGCATTCTTCCTGAAGGTAAGGTGGATTAGAGGATCGAAAAAATGAAGTTTTCCAGTGCTTAAAATTCCACTGTTGTTTTCTGTTCGCCAAAAAATATAAATTAAATAGTGTACGAGGTTAAGCCACGCTTACAGATGGAGTCATCATCATCAGTAATAATGACACTAATCACATGACCTACGTTCAATAAATATAAGTGCAAATAAAAAATATAATTTTCGAAAAATGAGAATCGTAGCAGACACAGCAAGGATATTGGTAAGAAATCACAGAAGCGGTTACACTCTACAAAATAAATGACACAAAGCAATATAATCAGGTCACAACAAAACGAGCAACAGCCTTTATCCGTAAATAAGCGTAGAAGCAGCAAGTGCCTGCAGTCGAACAGAGCGATCGGCATCCCGGAGAAGATGGGCTAAACCAAGGGAAACTTTTTTGCGGATATTTGCAACTTTCGATTTATCTATTTTCCGGAAAATGTATCCTAAAATAAATAAAAATGCGATTAAAAAGTCGAAAAGAACAAGAGATGTCGCATTTGGGGCTTGGCCACAGAGAAACAGAAGGAAAACCTGTGCGAAATCTTGATACTCAAAAGTCTTCTTTTTTTATTCACTTAAATTATCACACAAAAGAACCAATTAGGTCTTAAAAAGGCAGGGTTATTTGTCACTCCAGAGACAAAAAATAACATGATTGTTTTACGAATTTACGTCACGATTAGTAAACAGTGACGTAATTTCGAAAAAGCCAAGGATGGGGGGTGGGTAAAGTTGAGCATATTTTGTTAGTGATCTAGTTAATAATCTAGTTTTGGTATATTATTTGAGTGAGGGGTGGGAGATTTCCACAACGTATCTGTATTACCCAAATTCTCATATATACTTAGGCTAAGGTATGGACAATCTTACTTTAAAGAAGGGTTTAAAAGAAGGCCCCTGTGGCTAAGTCAGAACTTAAATACTTTGTTTCATCTTTGAACGAATTAAAGTTGGTAAAATAGGGACGCCTGAGACTCTAAGCGGCCAAGCCTATTAGGATTAGGTCATCCGTTCTCCTGTGGGTCCAAGCAAATTCAATCCCCCGTTTTGCATACAAGTCCAGTAGAAATTGTCCGTCATCAATTTTTCGTTATGCTTGAAATTCTATCTGGCCGATTGAATTCAATCTGTGGTTTGAAATTTTATCTGTCTAAGTTAAGCTCTTATAAGCCATTTTGTCAATTAAAACAACGTTTTTAGAAGGGCAAAATAAAACGCAATATGAGAGTAAAACCAAGGATATTTTAGTAGAACGAAGAAAAATAGATGGTTTTTTTCTCTCTCTCTCAGTGAGCGAGTGGATACAGACTACTAATAAATAACTAATGACAAGAAAAAAAAACGAAAAAAAAAAAAAAAAAAAAAAAAAAAAAAAAAAAAAAAAAACGGTGACACACAATTTTTAAAAAATTTTCTAACCAAAATGCTATAATTGTAAAACTCAACTTTTGAACGCAAAAAACTGACTTCAGTTAAAATTTCATATCTCTTTTTAGTATATCTACGCTTTTCGTCAATTAAAGATATAAATCGAAAGGGTTCAGTATTCAGTAAAGAAACCACAGATGATTTACTCATCTAAATTCGACAAGAAACTGGAGATAATTTACGTTTCCATTTTCAGAATGTTCATGATCCATTCAGTATTCTGCTAATAAAATCTACATAAGAAATATATATATATAATATATATATATATATATATATATATATATATATATATATATATATATATATATATATATATATATATATATATATATATATATATATATATATATATATATATATATATATATATATATATATATATATATATATATATATATATATATACACACCACTGACTGCCGTCCCAGTTGTCGGCACTTAAGAACTACCATTTGTTGATAGTTCTGAAGCATTCATTTTGATTATAGGTGCTTGAATTGTACTCCAGGCATATCTTCGTAAACAGATTTCTCAAATGGTTTTGTGTCATAATTTTCTTTACGAGTCTTATCCATAAAAAAAAAGGAAAAAAATCACTTAAAAACCGGTATTTGGTGTATATAATACCCTAACGTCTTTCACATCAAGCATCCAATGTCTCTAATTTTAGTAACTTTATAGGAAAATTAGTTACATCTACCGCCATAAAACAAGACCTCTAGGAAAAAAACTGCACAGAATTCGCAAAAAAAATGAAGGAAGCTAGCAATTGGAGTAACTTACCAACAAATAAAACTGAGCTTGCTCGTAGTTCCGGCAGAGAACTTTTGAAATAAACAAGAGACCCTGATAGCATGTTGATCAATGTTTCTTCGTCTTCCTCCAGCTAAAAGAATAACAACATCTATATATATATATATATATATATATATATATATATATATATATATATATATATATATATATATATATATATATATATATATATATATATATATGTATATATATATATATATATATATATATATATATATATATATATATATATATATATATATATATATATATATATATATATATATGTATAAAATCTCTTTCATACAGTAAGACTGTCAATACAGTAAGACAATTGTGATTCCCTACTACCTTTTATTGAAATTTTAGTTACTATGGGCTAGAGTTCATTCCTTATTATAATTGCAGTTTACATAATAATTTTAGCGATTCTGTACTGAAAAAAAAAATCTAAGGAAAAAAGGCACAACGTTGTAGAGAGACGGATTTAACGCAAGCAGATGTTAATAATATTTGCTACTACAGAGCTATAGAAAAATGAAGTTTTACGTATAAAAAGATTTTGCTTATAAAATTGATTTGTTAATTATGTCAGGTTTTTAAATACATAAATTTCCTTTCAAATGAACAATTAAACAGCTCTCCACGATTTTTCAGTACCGAGCTAGCTGAGGAGAGAAAAACGGAAAGAAAAGATGCCGTCGATGCAAAATATCGCAGTTACAGCCACTATTATTGTTTTTCAAGCCAACATATTTGTTTTTGTTGTTAAAGCCAAGAGACTGTAAGTTTCTATACAGGAGTTTCGGACAAGGTGGTTCAAATAGTGTACTTCGTTTCAACTGTATTATTTGTCTGACTCTATTTTAAGGAGTTATAAGCTATTTTTTATTTATTTTTTACTATGGGACGTGATCGTCTCTTACTAGGTTGCTAGCTACCGTTGCAACCCCGATAGTTTCATAATCGGACTTAAAAATAGTTCATCTTGAACTTGGATTATATTAGTTGTCCTACATATTAGATTGCTTTGTTATTGCCCTCGGAACAGGTTTTGAAATGTCTGAAAACTAATTTGGAACCCGATCTTGAACTTCATGAAAAGAGCAATAAAGGAAGGAAATCAGAGTACTGAAATTGCTAAAAAAGCGATTGAATTTTTCAAAAAAGATGATATTGGTGATGCAAAAACGATCCTATGGGAAGTAGCTAGAATCAGCACAAGAGTGTCTATTATTAAAATCAACCTACATGACAAAATGATTGAAATGATTCGAGTCTTTGAGGAATGCCATAAAAGTATTAATCTTCCGACGTTTGTCATTGTCAAACCTGCTGAGGTCCCCTATGTTCATGGCGAAGTTTCCGCCGTTCTTACTAGACAAATAACCCAGATCTACAACAAGTTAGGTGCCTTTATAAATCGTGAAAATTTGGATATGCCCCCCCCCCTTTTATGGCTCTGCTTTCATAGTGACGCCATGTGATATTGAGCTTACTCTATAAAAAAAATAATAAAAAAAAATTCATCTGCCAGTGCTGATTTAATATCTGCTAAACACTTAGTGATCTTTTGTTGCAGCATCTTTCGTTACTTTTTCAAATGTCTATTTCTTCTCGTATTGTACCTCAACAGTTTTGTATTGGCCAGATTACGCCTATACCCAAAAAAGACAAAAACAATCTCGATAATTGTCGATCGTATCGGCCTATAAACATTTCTTGTACTTCTTTTAAAACATTTGAGTCTATTACTCTTAGAGATATTTCCCAAAGGTGTTCTGTGCCAGCGCATCAGTTCAGTTTTCAGAAAAGACTTAGTCGCGCTCTTTCTTCCCTTTTTAAGGTTCTTGTAGATGCGGAAGGTTCCGGGAATTTTCTTGTTCTATACACACTGGACACAGTCAGAGCCTTTGATTCATTCATTTTTGCCCAGATTTTGGTAGAAACTAAAGAGAGGGATAGACTTCTCAATTATAAAATGTTTTCGATACATATATAAACATCTTTGTGCCAAAACGAAGCGCGGCTCAGAGCTTTTTAACGTGCTAAAGGGCGTTAGACAAGGAGGTATTGATTCCCCCACGCTTTTTAATAATTCAGTCATTCCAGCCCTAAGTTCTATTGAGTCCACCTGTGTGTCTTTACTTACGTATGCTGATGATATCCTGGATCCGAGTCGCGCTTTCTCTGGTTGTGTGTGTAGTGTGGCGCTCCTTCTCCCGAAATTAGCTTATTTTTGAATTCACAACAACAAATTCACATACATAAACGCACACACACACTTGATTTTAGAAACTTGCAAAGGCAGTGTGGCCTAAAATGTGACTTATTTGTTAATATATATGCCTCCAACGCACCTTCACGTGTGTATTCACGTGTGTTGATCAAACACAAACACAACTTTACATGGACAAATGCACAAAAGTTCACACTTGATTTTATAAACGTGCAAAGGCAATATGGCCTAAATTGGGATTTAGTTGTTAATATATAGGCCTTCAAAACGGCTTCACATGTGTATTCACGAGTGTTGATCAAACACCAACACGACTTCACAACAGCAAATACACGCAAATCCACATTTGGTTTTATACACGTGCAAAGGCAATGTGACCTGAACTGTGATTCAGTTGCTAGTATATAGACCCCCAACATCCCTCGCGTGTTTATTCACGTATGTTGGTCAAATACCAGCGCGACTTCACCACAACAAATACAGACAAATCAAGAGTGATCTTGATTTTATAAACGTGCAAAGGCAATGTGACCTAAATTGGGATTTAGTTGTTAATATATAGGCCTTCAAAGCAGCTTCACATGCGTATTCACGTGTGTTGGTCAAAAACCAGCACGACTTCACAACAACAAATACACGCAAATCCACATTTGGTTTTATGCACGTGTAAAGGCAATGCGACCTGAACTGTGATTCAGTTGCTAATATAAAGACCCCCAACATACCTCGCGTGTTTATTCACGTATTTTAGTCAAATAACAACGCGACTTCACCACAACGATTACACACACATTCACCCTAGTTTTTAAATACGTGCAAAGGCAGTGTGGCCTGAAATGTGATTTACTTCTTAGTATGTATACCTCCAACAAACCCTCATGTGTGTATTCTCGTATTAGAGCCACCAACATACCTTCACGTGTGTATTCACGCGTGTTGGTCAGACAGCAACGTGACTACACAACGAAAAATAGACATACGTCAACTTTATACACGTGCAAAGGCAGTGTGACCTAAATATGATCTAGTCGTTAATATATATGCCTCCAACACATCTAAAAACGTTATTAGCATCTTTTTAAGACGCCAGCATTTTTTTAAAAAGCTGAAAATAAAATTCAGTTGTATAGAAACCTGTGGCAAACATCGTGGAATAAAATAGCACTTAAAAAAAATCCTTCCAAAATACCCATTTTCAAACTAGAATACTTACAAACACATTAATAGTATTCTCAAGAAGGTTTCGATGTTCAGATGCTGATATACTTCTTGATTTCATAGACTCCAAAACTGATAGAAGATTTTCAAGACCAAGAAAACGCAACCCTTGGCCAATCGCATCAATGCATGCCTGAAATAAAGCAGAATCTTTAAAAGGTAAGAAGTCCTTTCCTCTGCGCGTAAGTTATGGGTAAAGCAGGATTATAATGCTATTACTCGCTACAATATTTTTAGTCTAGGACCACCACCACCAAAATACAAAAAAAAATAGCAACAGTGTAAGATCTGAAATAGCTTTTACCCAAATTCGCAAGCCCGATTCTCGCGAGGACCCAGTGCAAGATTTAAATAATGCTAAGAAGGATACTGCTAACTCTTTAAAGCAAAAACGAGTGGAAAATCCTTGAAATAGCACCTGAAAAAAACAAAACAAAAAAAAATGGCAGTGGAAATACGAATGTGGTTAAATGACACCAACATTTCCAAAACATTTCCAAAATGTTCAGGAGAAGTAAAGAATTGTTTTAGAAAATTTGCCTCCTTATCTCTCTCGAGCTCCAATTATGCCTTTCTGGCCATTTCGTGATGGCCATTATGTTACAATCTTCGTGGCTGTGGAAGGGTCATGCACAACGCTTTTTAGTCTGCAAAACTGGCCAAAGCTTGTTTATAGCACGTTTTCAGTTGATTTTAAATCCGAGAATATCTTGAGAACAAAGGGGCACGTGCATTCTGATTAAACCAATCGATCAAGCGTGCCGGATTTTGACTGAATCTGTATATATAATTTATTTTGACATATATGCCATATAACGCCTTTCATATTTCTACAACGGCTTTCAGTAATATTTAAAGATAGTAATTGAGCTTCGTGGATGGAACTATAGGAGACATTTAGAAAATCGGTAATTGAGAGTTTTATTCACCTGCCTCTACTACATAGTTTATAATATCAAAGACATATTATGATTTAGACAAATCAATAAAGCGGTCTGTCAGCCTGGAAAAAGAAGCCTCTAGATAGCATTCATACTATAGCTAGAATAGAATAGATACACACATGATCAATATATTTTAAATGTTTTAAATCTACATGGATCATACCCCTCAAAACCTCGTATTTTCCTGTAATGCATCATATAGAAATTTAAGATGGTCATTTATTATCGTAGGAACTTCGAAAAAGACTCATTCGATTGGAAATTGAAAGGGCTAGTGTCCTTTTTATTAAGGATAGTACCCTTTTCCCCAAACACATCCAATAAAATCCTGGGATAGCCATTTTGTTCAACGTCATTGAAAGATCCGTAAATTATATCTTTGAGGATGCCCCTCCCACACACAGCCCTCAGGACAAGAGTTGTAAGTTACGCCCTCGGGGCATATAAGGTATATATAGAAAGGGTGATCGTATAAACTTTGAAGGGGGTTCATTGAATTCGTAATCAGAAGTTCTAGTGCCATTTTTAAGACTCAGATATTCCTGAAATGCATCTGATAGAAATTTTGAGATGGAAACTTCGTTGTCGTAAAATCTTCGAAAACAGTTCATTAGATTGAAATTTGAAAGAGCCAGGGTCCTTTTTATAAGTAGAAAGTGATTGGACGGCAATTACACCCCCCTCCCCTCCTTCACCTACCATGACCCCAAACCCACCCAATCAAAATTTTGAGTTAGCCATTTTGTTCAACGTAATTTCAAGGACCGTAAATTATGTCTTCGAAGATGACCCCTCCTCCCCATACACAATCCTCAGGACATGGCAAGTTATGCCCCGGGGGCATATAATAGAAAGGGCGATCGTATAAACTTCGGAGGAGGCACATTGGATTGTTAATCAGAAGTTCTAGCGTTCTTTTTAAGACTAACCTTTTAATGGGTTTAACTTTTAAACCCATACCCCTCAAAACCTCGTATTTTCCCGCAATGCATCTGATATAAATTTTAGGATGCCTGTTTGTTGTAGTAGCAACTTTGAAAAAGACTCATTTGATCGGAAATTGAATAGGCTAGTGCCCTTTTTATTAGTCAAAACTGACTGGAGGGCAGCAAGCCCCCCCACCCATCAAGTCCCAAAACACATCTAATAAAAAATTTGAGATAGCCATTTTGGTCAGTGTAGTTGAAAGGTCTGAAAAGTATGCCATTGACCACCTCAATATCTTCTCAAGGCCTACTGATATATATTCCTTAAAGTTTTAATAATTTTTAAATTATTCACGTTAAAAAAAATCTATTTTGTTTATTTAAATCATACAATAAATAAACGAGTCAAACTCATAACGGGCAAGAATTAACGTGAGTAGGGCTCACATCCCTAATGCCCTCTCAAGACCAGAACATAATTTGCACTTTACTTAATGCAGAATATATTTAAAATATTGTCACTTTGTTTTTACTTGTTTTAAATGTTTAACAAGATCTATGAAGGGAGAAGTCTTCCCCCCTAGCACTCCAAGGACGGCGCGAGCGTCTGGTGTCCTTTTTAAGAGTAAAAAAAGATTGTAGGGCATGCAGCCTTTCTCTCAAGCCTTTTCATTTTCCAAACGCATCCAGTCAAAATTTTGAGATGGCCATTTTGTTCAGCATTATAGAACGGTCTTGTAACTATGCCTTGAGACAAATTAATTATGTATACCCCACAATTATGTAATTAGTCCATTATGATTTAAAACTAAATGTTGCTTTAAAAATAAATCAAAAGGCTATGTGTTAAATGTTTACCAATAAGACATCTCAGCAGGGGGTTTAATGCCAAATTTGCCTCTCACTCAATTGGACTATCTCTCTTGGCTTTTTTCTACAATTAGCCATGACTTGATGCCCACAACTATTCCATTTTAATTCAATTCCTTCTTAAAACCCGAGCACAATTTGCGCTTTACCAAAAAAAGGAAAAAAAAAAGACATGACTTGTCAGTTAAATTGACCTATAATTACATTTCTTCGTTAAAGTTTTGACAATTTTTCATTCATGAAAGTAATAAAGATGAAAACATTATTTTGTAACTCATTTTGTTTTCTGTAAAGCGTCAATTGTATTCTGGTCTTGATAAGTTACGGGGTTATCAGCCCTACTCATGTTAAGTTTTGATTGTTTTGGGTTTGACTCGGCTATCTGTTATAATTTCTGTTCATTTCGAGTTTCATTTATTTATTGATAGTGATTTATGGTAGTTTTATGCTTGGAAGATTATTTGGCTTTTTTTTGGCTCATTTTTGGCTTAATGGAACTATTTACTTTTCTTTCTATTCTCTTCAACTTAGTCTCTATTCTTGTTAATTCTCTGCGTCTATTCTCTTAGGCAGGTCGAAAGTACACGCATCTCTACAAAATATAATATTATGTTCATCAGTCATGCAGAAGTTTTACTCTTATTGTAAACACTGAAGAGACTAGACGCAGAGAATAAATAACGAAGAGAAAGTGACTGGAGGGCAATTAACCCCTCCTCCCACGCCCACCATTTCTTCAAACACATCCAATCAAAATTTTGAGATAGCCATTATGTTCAAGGTAATTGATAGGATCGGAAATTATCTCTTTGAAGATGACATACCCCCCCCTCTATAGCCCATAGGGCAAGGGTTGTAAGTTATGCTCTGAGGGCATATAAGCTATATATATAGAAAGGGCGATCGTATAAACTTCGGAGTGAGTTCATTGGATTGATAATGGGTAGTTTTAGTGCCCTTATTAAGATTTAAAGTGATCAGAGGGAGGATACCCCCCCACACCTCGTATTTTCCCAAAATACATATGATAGAAATTTTGTGATGGCCATTTGTTGTCGTACAAACTTCGAAAAGAGTTCATTCAATTGAAAATCGAAAGGGCTAGTGCCCTTTTAAGAGTCGAAAGTGATAGGAGGGCAACTAGTCCCACTCTCACGCCCACTATTTCTCCAAACACATCCAATTATCTCAAAATACATCCAATCAAAATTTTGAGATAGTCATTTTGTTCAACGTCATTGAAAGGACCGAAAATTTTCTCTTTGAAGATGACAACCCTCTCCCCCCACAACCCTTGGATAAGGTTCTTTTTAAGATTGAAAGTGATTGAAGCGTGGATAAAGTCGCCATGCCCTTAAACCTCGTATTTTCCCGAAACACATCTGATACAAATTTGGAGATGGTCATTTGTTGTCGTAGAAACTTCAAAAAACGCTCATTCGACTGGAAATTGGAAGGGCTGATGTCCTTTTTATTGGTGAAAAGTGATTGGAGGGCGATAAACCTCCCCCCTTCATGTCCATCAGTTCCCAAAACATGACAAATCAAAATTTTTAGATAGCCATATTGTTAGCGTAGTTGAAAGGTCTGGAAATCCTGTCTTTGACAACCTCTATACTTTCTCAAGACCAGAACATAATTTATGCTTGTCTGAAAAAAAAAATGGCAGTGGATTGTCAGTTTAGTATACCTATGCTGATATTTGTTCCTTAAAGTTTAAATAATTTTTGCATTTACTAAAGTTAAAAAATCTAAACATTTTAAACGTAATTATGAGTCAAAAGTGAATCGAGGGACGTCAGCCCCCCCCCCCCAAGCCGATCATTCCCCAAAACACACCCTGAAACTCCTTTTTGTTCAGCATTATTGAAAGGTCCAGTATTTGGGGTGTCAAATTCCATACAATCCTCAGGACAAGGTTTGTAAGTCAGGCAATTCGTTCATTGTTTATACATAGCATTTGTTATTAAGAAAGGTATACAATCATGTTTGAACTTCACTTTCCAAGAAGACAAAGGGTATTCAAGTGAGCTTTTCAGATAATGTTGAGTGGAGTGTTGAACAAAATCAAAACACTTTATGTGTATACGGATTGTCAAAAGGGTACAACACAGTAATTACAGAGTATATTAATTTGGAAAATTCAGGAAATGATACGGGAGGTGATCAAAACGGCAAAATTTGCATGCTATCAATACTACTACAACTACCACCACTAATACTACCATACTACTCCATTTACAGTATTAAGGGGAGATTTGAACTAAATCAAAAGACGCTATGTAAATGAGCATTGTCAAATTAGCGTTATCTCAACAGTTGATTTGGGTATTAAGTTGAAACTATGAGAGAATACTTATGGGGGAAAATCATGTCACCAAAAGGCAATATGTGCACACTACTGCAGAATACTACTGTTACATTTACTACTACTACTACTACTACTTCTATTGCAATTATTTGTAGTTTTAAAAGCAATGAGATGGAAATTTCAAGAAGCATATAAACACACAGGTAATCAAAAGGACATAACAGCAATGTCATAGCAATGGCTAACTGTATTGCGTTGAAACTTTCAGGACCTGATGAGAGGGATCTTCAACTGACCAAAAAGCAAAAGGTTAATACTACTGCTGCCAGTAGTACTACATCTATTCAATACTATTGCTAGTAATATCAATACTACTACTGTGACTACTATTACAATTATGCCTAAGGGCATGAAGGTGAAATTTTCAAGAAATTTTTAGGGGGGGAGATGAACTGAATCAGAGCAGGCCCTCTGTATGCAGGTTGTCAAAAAGGTGTACCAGCCATATCTTTGGAACAGTTTGGTGTGTGAAGTTGAAACTAACAGGGCTGGTCGTGAGGAATGTTGAATTAACCAAAAGATAATATTTGCATCTTAATGCTTCTGTTTCTACTCATACTATTATTACTGTTACTATTATTACTGCCTCTATTAATGCTACTGCCACTAAAGCTTAGGCTAGTACAAATAATTCTACAGCTACTACTACTACTATTAAAAATAAGGATATTAAGGCGATAAATTTGAGATATATAGAAGCTGTATGGAACTAAATCGAAACACACTATGTCCACACAGGTTTTCAAGGGGACGTATCAGAAATGCTTCAGGGATGTTGAAGAAACCAAAGGTGCTATGCCCATACTGCTACTAATGTTACTACAACTATTGGTACTGTGCAAGCTAGGGGTATTAAAGTGAAGCTTTTAAGGAATATTTATGCGGAAGTTGAACTAAATAAAAAAAAACTATGAGCAATAGCGGACTTTCAAAAAGGTGACGAATCCGAAAGACAACTTATATTATTAGTTTAGACCTTTAAGGTAAGTTTTGGGGGATTTTAAACAAGCCCAAAGGCACTATACGTATACTTTTAATACTACCACTACAGTTAATGTAAATAATGAAGCTAAAGGTATCAAGATGAAATTTTTAGGGAACGTTTAGGAGTTTCAATTAAAGGAAAAAACTCTAAGCTTGCAGGTTTTCAAAAGGGCATATATTTAATATCATAGGTAGAACCAATCTATTACGGCTAGAAATGTCATTTAAACTTTTAAAGAAGTTATTTCATTTAGCTCCTGAGATTGGATAGGCAATCATAACATTGGAGGGCCTTCTCTCGAATCCTTCGAGAAATAGATTCTCTCGAATCAATTCTGACAGGCCTTCTCTCGAATCCCTTCATTTTCCAACTGAATCCAGTCAAAAGTTTTAGACAGCCATTTTGTTCAGCATAGTAGAACGATTCAGCAACAATATATTTAGGGATTTTAGGCATGTCAAGTCCCCACAATTATACAACTATATATATATATATATTTATATAGTAATATATATATAGTAATATATATATTTTTACTTTTAATATTTTAGTTTTAGATTGTATTTGTTTGTTTATTATTGTTTTCTATGCTGAAGACACCTCGTTTTATAAGGGCAAAATATTCATTTGATTTTTGTTCACTTCGATTCTTTTTACTGGCCATTTACCCGTTTGTCATTGTCAAATTCATTTCTTCGTTTTGTCAAGTCTGGCCAGTTCGGCTTAGATCTTTTACAATAACAACTTCAGTGAAGATCAAACACGGTTATGAAATATGTGCTTACTGCATTGATTTTGCATATCCACTTGAAACCTTGTTTTAATGACTAAAGATGTTCACCTAAATATTTAAAATATATTTGTGAAGTATCCTTTTTTGAAACTGGTTGTGGGGTATAACTGGGTAATGGGGTAGCATAGTCTATTGACAACCAATTTCAATTGATTTGATTATAGAAAAAAAAAATATTACCAAAGATACGTCGTTGTCAGGTTCAGAGGCATGAAGAAGAAGGGCTACGAGACTTGCGTGTGCCGCTTCTTTTAAAGATTCTTCACAACCGGCAGCATCACCGCAGCCAAGAATAGTTCCCATCAGAGAAAATGCAGCCGCTCTTAGTTTCGAGTCCTCCTGAAAACATAACAGAAATCAAACTTTCAAATCTTCTTTTTTTTAACTTAACAAAAAAAAAGCCGGGTAATCTTGGCTAGAAAATGCTACTACATAAAAAGAAACCGGGAGCATGACAACGTCATGAACACTGTCATAATTTCACTAGGAGCTTATAAAACAAACAAAATCCTGAAAATGGTAGGATACAAACCCATGGAAAGACATTACTCGCTGAGATACAACTATCATTTCTAGAAACACAGCATACAGCAGAATTTCGGAAACACAGAAGTTTCAGGTGGATGAAAAATGTTCAAGGCAAAATATAAGAGCAATATATTTAAAAAAAATTATAAGAACAACAAATATAAAAGTCATGAAAATTATCTTGGAAGCCCAGTTTTCATGTTAATCATTTTTAGAGACCATCTTCCCTACCTCAGATTAAAAAAAAATACTTCAAAGTTGTGCTAAAACGAATTAAACTTGCTAGAATGACCGAAATTGGGTTTTATTGCTCCCCCCGCCCAAAAAAAGAAAAATAGTAAAGTTGGGAAAATTCACACCACTAATAATCTTTTTTTAGCTCCTTTATTTGCATCAAAGCAGCCTTTGCATCAATGCTTCTCATTATGGAATTATTCTCCAGTCTTGCAACCATGGTAAGTCTTTTCCAAACTTACCGAAGCATCTATTTGGGAATGATAGTAAATGTGAACTTGTAAGAAATTGTCATGCACTCTATTATTTATCACCCAACATTCTGGTCACTATAATTATGACCATCTTTTCTATTTCTGTGAGCGCGATTCTTGTCAAAAATCAGGGATACAGATTTAGGAAGAAGTTACTAGATAAACTGAACTCCTAGAAAGAGCCTCTTGCCTGGTAATTGGCTTTACTTATAATTGTATAAATCTATCAACCACAAAGAGTACCCCTCTTAGTTTAGGTACATACTATTTGTGTGCGGTTTTATTTACATTGACCTGTCGATAAAAACATGTCGTGGAAATTTTAGCGAATCAAATCAATGATAATGAACTGTAAATTTATGAACCCCTACACGCAATTTGTTCACGAGACACCTTAATAAACCCTGTTTAAAGTAGGCAGATAGATAGATAGATTCATTCACACGATAGCCCTATTGGGCCATGATTATATACACAAAACAAGCCAAAAAAAAAATACGACAACAAAACATAAACTGAAAAAACACTAGAACTGATTATTTAAGAAAATCATCACGATGCCTCATACCTACCCGAACGAGCTCTGCAATATTATTTATATCTAAGTAACACCTACTTTTCAAAATTTCCGAAATTCATTCTCTCCCCTCGACCTCTGTGCCAAATATTTCCAGGCGTAATTCCCTCAATTCCTTACATTCCCCCCAAAAATGATGCAAAGACTCATCCATCTCTCCGCACAAAGGGCAACTGTAAGGACCATCCCTCAATCTAGCCGTCCCTAAATATTTCCTTTCTCCAAGAGGCATAAATTTCCCCCTTACAAACATTACCTTTTCCAAATCTTCTATACTTAATCCCATTTTCAGATAAATTTCTTTGACCTAGTTCTCGTTGACCTCCGCATATAGCCCCCGGGACGGGGAGGTGACCTTCTCAGCTTGCCAAACCTGAACTTTCTGAAACTCTAAACTAGTAGCAGCTAGCCGAGATATAATCCCTACCATCCTTCCTATCCCTTTCCCTCATTCCAACAATTACCTAGCACTGTACGGCCTAATATATTCTTCACTTGATTTGGCCACGAGCCTTCCCTCCAATCCCGAAGCGTCATTAGAAATACCTGTTTAACTAGCCTATTATCTTCTATCGATGATAACTTTTCCCAATATTCATCCATACTAATTAGTCTACTCTGTCTCATGCACTTTATTCCTATATCCCCTCTCAGCACTAACCCATTAAACTTACTATCAAGGCCTAACATGCGGCCTAACAAAGCATCAACTGGATGCTTTTTGAATTCACCCTGTTATTTACCCCCTAATAAGGGGGGATTAATTCCAGAACTGGCTCTCACTCAATTGGACATCTTCTACACTTAATCCCATTTTCCAATTTAATCCTCATTTTTTAATTGTCTTGACCTTGTCTACAATTAGCCGTGACTTGATGCCCACAACTATTGAATTTTAATTCAAACCTTACTCTATTCAACACTTACTTTTTCAAAGAATGATCTGACTCGGACAGCAAGCCTCGGAGCAAGACGGCAAATTTCCGTCTGACTTGCAATTGGTAAAAGTTTCGACAGACCAACCAAAGACTCGTAGGCGCACGCAGTCGCATCGTCCTGTTCTTTTTCTTTAAACCATCCTCTATCACGTTTTTTCTCCCCTTGGTTGTCTAGAGAATCATCTTCTAAGCCAGCAACAAGTGCATTTAAAACTGGAGCGCAGTGACGATCAACCTATAAGAAAGGAGAATCGAACTAGGGTAATGTGCCTTATACCGTTCGGCTACCATTTTACCGGCACTATCTTACTGGCGTTTTTTACGATTAGCTATCGACAAATTATCGTCAGTTTTTTACATTTTTTTGTTTCTATACCGGTAGGTAGTTTACTAACAGCATCTATTTTAGGCAATTCCAAATTAGATGGCAGTACTGTTTATATGCAATATTAATAGACAGTAGAGCCTTGTTTTCCGGCCACCCACTTCCAGCACGGAGTTCAACACGGGTATAGATTAGGCTGGAAAAAGGAGCGTGCGTAGCTGTGCTGGCATCAGGTACTATCTTACTGGCGTTTTTTACGATTAGCTATCGACAAACCATCGTCAGTTTTTTATATTTTTTTTTGTTTCTATGGCGGTAGATAGTTTACTAACAGCATCTACTTTAAGGCAATTCAAAATTAGATGGCAGTACTGTTTATATGCAATATTAACAGACAGTAGAGCCTTGTTTTCCGGCCACCCACTTCCAGCACGGAGTTCAACACGGGTATAGATTAGGCTGGAAAAAGGAGCGTGCGTAGCTGTGTTGGCATCAGGCGGCTTGGTGCAGCAGTGAGTTGTTAGTAGCAGTAGTAGTATGCAGATTACCGTTTTGAGTGCCATTTTTAACACGGGCCAATATCTTCTGAGAACCCGTGTTCAACCATGTTATTCTGGCGCATTATAGTTTTAAAGAACTGAGTGTGTTGTCCAACACACATGGAACTCAGAAGATGATCCGCTCAAAACATGCTTCAAACCCGGTGCCTGAAAACACAACTCAGGTCAGGCCCTTTTTATTTAATGTCCAAACTTGTGTTTTACATCATTTATATATATATATATATATATATATATATATATATATATATATATATATATATATATATATATATATATATATATATATATATATATATATATATATATATATATATATATATATATATATATATATATATATATATATATATATATATATATATATATATATATATATATATATATATATATATATATATATATATATATACCCAATGTAATTAGTACATGCTCAAATTTAAGTATTTATGATGAAATAAGGTGGGTTAAACTGAACCCCCATCGACTACCAACCGCAATTTCAGGTATACAGTTCTGTAATTTTTACTTTGCTCCAGGCCAGATTTGACAAAACTGGAAATTATATTTAGAAAAATTGCAGCCGAGTTTTGATTTTATATTGCATTTTATTCCGGTAGTCAAAATACTAAGTGTGTTTTCCTTTCTTTGTTTCTCTCGAGTTCCTTTTTTCTTTCTATGGCAGTAAGCATATGTGTGTTTCAAAATTGACCAGAAAATTTTCTGCTTCCCTAGAATTTTACAAAATTTTGATTGAATTATAGGAGACGTGAGGGACTGATCAATTATCCGAAAAGTCTCATCTTAAATGGATTCTTAATATTAATTACTGACCCTTTGCACTTGACGTTTTTATTGTGGCAAAATATTCGGTACACATTAGTTTTTTAAGTTGATGTTACAATCAGAAGCAACTCCACAGCTTGTTTCGATACTAACACAAAAACTAAAAGAATAACCAAAGTAATTTCAAAATGCTTTTAAGGTCTGTAAACTTCAACTTTGGGGTCAAATGTACAACTCCGATGGGAAGTTTGGCTTAGGCTAATACAATTTGTAGTTAGCTCAAAATAAACTCATTAAGTAGAAAACAAGCAAAAACATCCACTTCCAAAACGATCTTTAAATTTCACAATAGAGGAAAAGTTTTGAGGTTCCAATGAAACAACTTTTGTTCGAGGATTTAAATGAGAAAACGTATCAGCTGTAGGTACAGTCTGTAGTTTTCATATTTGTCATTTAATGGGTAAACTTTGTTCTACCTATTATATGTCTTTTCTTTGTCATTCATATTATGAATAACAATAATTATTATTTAAAATATATATGTGTTTCTTTCATTTTAAGTCTTATGCTGAATTTACCTTTCTCACAGCCAGTAATAGCCTCCACTTGAGAAAAAAAAAAAAAAAAAAAAAAAAAAAAAAAAAAAAAAAAAAAAAAAAGCACACCAACAAAACAGACAAACAAAACAAACAAACAGAAAAATATGGGACAAAGAAGAAAACCAAGTTATACAGCAACGGTGTTGCCTTTATACGGTTGCTTAAGAAAAAGCCTTTTCTACTTTAGCTTTTATTTTTAAGGTTCGTATTTTTATAGTCTCCCATGGACTTTACCTTTATTTTTGTTCTTCTTTCTTCACTCGGGACGGCTGAGAGGAGGCAGAAATATTTAAATTTTTCGCTTTCTTGTTTCACTGACTTTAATTCACCTTATTGTTATTCTTTGTCGTTTTCCACTTTCAAATGTTTTCTTTTTTATTAGCTGTGATTTACATCATTTTTCTTCTTTGTCGTTTTTCTCTTCATCTACCTTTCTCTTTTTTCATTAGTTTTGACTTAAATCGCTTTTCTTCTTGGTCTTTTTTTTCTTTGCCGTTTTTCTATTTTTCTCTTTTGAAAGTTTTTCGCTTTTTTCATTGGCTTTGATTCACCTCGTTTTTCTTCTTTGTCGCTTTGCTTTTTCACAAGTTTTTCTCTTTTTCATTGGCTTTGAATCATGTAGTGTTCCGTCTTTGTCGCTTTTTTCTTTTTGCTCTTTCACATGTTTCCTCATTCATAGGTTTTTCTTTTTTTTTCGCTGGCTTTGACTCAACTCGTATTTCTTCAATTGTCCGGCATTTTCTTAATTTGCCATATTTTGCCAGTGTGGTTTCAAAAACTAGTTTAAAAAAAACTAATTCACCGTATCTCATGTGTAGATAACTTCGAAGACCACACTGCCTTTCCATGACGAAAGTAAAACAGTTCTAAATAGGGATGATACCTTTTTATTGACAGTGAATAGATATAAAATTATTTAACTGGATATTTCGAACACATATACAGTGTTCATCATCAGCAGTAAAACTTTTAACTTTTTTAAATTTTTAAATTTTACTGCTGATGATGAACACTGTATATGTGTTCGAAATATCCAGTTAAATAATTTTATATCTATTCACTGTCAATAAAAAGGTATCATCCCTATTTTGAACTGTTTTAATTTTATCTCAAGTGCAGATTTGAAAGACAGTTTTTTAAAGGCTAGAGCTAGGCAAAAAAAAAAATTGGAAAGAAAATAGCTCCTGGAGGAATTTTTTTTTTAGAAGAATGGGAAACTATGTGACAGTCCAAAAAAGTAATAAAGATTAGAAATATGCGAAGCGTCGAAAATGGTTTATTTAGAAAACATAAAAGCATATATATTTACTCGATTTAAATTTCAAAAATTAATCTTCAACCTCAAACTCTCATTCTCATAACGTTGTTTGACAATTAACGGTTTAAATATATAAATCGCCAAAATGGCTTACAGGCAAAACACATGAGCAGTAAAATTACTCCATATAATTTCAAAATTCTAATTTAGCCTAAAACTTTTATTCTCAAAATATTATTTGGAAATTAGCGTTTAAACATGTAAAGCACAAAACGGGTTTATTGGAAAATCCTATGAACTGTGATTTAAGACAATAAATCTGCTCAAACCCAAAGCTATAATTTTCAAAACGAAGCGATCACGGGCTTTATGGCAAGAGAACTATTTTCTTTTGATTGTACCGGTCATAACTTCAATCCTTTGCGTTGGAATTATGAAATTAAAAACTTACTTGATTTCTTGAACACTTGCTTAAGGCCGAAAGTCCTTTAAGTGACCATTTTCTTACAATTGGTTGTGTATCAGTTTGAGCAGAGGATAAACTTAGAAGAATCGGCTCCAGGAGCTTCGACTCCAATCCACCACAACTTTGGTTTATAATCTAGAAACAAATTATATTGAACAATGAAAAAATGTAAATATAAAATTTTTGGAAAATTGCCACAGTACTAAGCCGCCTACAGCCCATATAATGGGTAAATACGCTCGCCTAAGGCAAGCATACCATCCCTCATTTCACCCAGCTTGAAACTTCTGCTTTGACCGAAGCAACCCCTAAAGTTATCAAGTCTAGGGATAAAGTCTTAATTTATCCTATTAAAGGGTTACTTTACATTTGCATCACTTACAATGAAAATGTACCGCTTTCTTTATTCAAAAGCTTAATCATACAGTCAAATTGTTTCAAGAATCTAGAGAATTTTCCCTATTCTACTCCTTCAGAGAATGATTCTCCCGGTTTAAATTCATCGACCCATCACAAAAAATACCCCGCGCCCTCTACAGCTGGATGTACTCCCCACTGATTCCGGTTAAAGGCTACTCGTTTTTCCAAATCTACAGGTTCTAGTGCTTCTTTGGCCAGCTTGTGTTTGACACCTTATCGCTAAGCTATATATTTAGAATTATTCTAAAAACATTTCTCTGGATAGGCTTTAGATCGTCTTCTTCTTGCTCGAGTGACAATGACCCAAACGTAGGTTTAAAAAACTTAATTAAACCATCATTAACTGAAAAAAGCAGCTTTATCAGGAGCATAAATTGGGGGGAGGGTTTAGTTTTTGAAAAATGCCTTTTTTCATATTTTCTTTGAAAAATACCTATAATGGTAATAATTGAAAAACCGAAAAACATCCCAGCTACGACCCCCCCCCCCTGTTTGATTTTCAGAAACAGTTTGCCTCTCTCCTTGCATTTTCGTGAATTGACACCCCTAAACTTCACATAAAAATACAGTTGGACAAGGCCGTATCCATGAGGTACCATGTTTGAACTAACCCCACTCTCGGAATAAAAAAAAAAAAGTAACAAAAATGTATATAAACAAATTTTAATGCATTCTATAGTCTCTTTTTTTAATTCCCCCCCCCCCGAACACAATCCAGGATACACCCTTACAATTAGGTCCAAAACAAGAGAGTTGTTTTATCTATTGGTACCTGAAAATCCACCTGAATCAGATGGCTAATGTCAAGCATTAAAAAAACCAGACAGTATTACCCTAAAAATACATTTTCTTTAGATGTTTTTATTCCTTAACCCTAAGAACTTCGTCTGTAGCTAAAGAATTCTGCCATATCCGTTTTGGGTTAATACCAATCGGATTGACGCTAACACAAAGACAACATTAATAGAAAAAAACTAATGACAGGACGAAGCTTGATGTGCTGGCCAAAATACTAGAAAGAATAACAGATATGTTTTGAAGACACATAAAAAAAATGAAGGTTATTAACATTAGAAACACGAAACGCGAAGAAACACGAAGACACATAAATCACAAAAGCATTAGTAACATTTGCAGTTTACATCGTTAAACAGCATTAAATTATAAAGACAATTTATATTTTATGTGCCTAAATTACCATACTTAAAAAAAAACTTTTCGCATGCGGACTAATGGTCTGCGTTGCCCAGATACTGATCTCCTGATTCAGAGCCTTCGGCTGGGAGCGCAATGCACGGATGGGGGCAAATCCTCCAACGCTTCCCTTGCATTTCCCCCAGATTTCTTCCAGTACCCATTTAAAGCTGGGCGATTTCGGCTGAGCTTATAGAGTCATACCATTGACACCGTCCCAAACCAAATAGCCAGCGACATGATGATTCGGACCCTTGACCACGGGATTTCCGATCCGGAGCGCTAACCACTCAAATTACCATACGCCAATATTAAATACTGCAATAAAACATTACTCAACTCCGACGCAATTTTTCTTCAGACATTTAAGCAAATTTTACAACAGAGCTATGTTTTTCAGAGGGAGCCCCTTGTAAGTTCAGAGGGAGCCCTCTGTCCCCTCGGGACAGATCTTGGCCACTTAAGCTCCTTACTTTGCGTCCATTCTCATCCCTTTTATCTCCTACGAACATATTTCATATCAGAGAACACTCGAATTGGCATCAAAAGCATATAAAACGCACATCTTATTTCGGCAAAAAACACTATTACGAGATTATGTAAGACAGAACACTTCAATTGGTTTCAAATGCAAACAGACCGCAGACCTTATTTCGGCAAGAAGGCTTTCATCCATCAGTCTTTTACATCCTAACTTACCATGTAAACAAATATTAAGACTTCGAAAGAAATACACCCATTTCCGAACAAATACTAGAGTTATTAACATCAGACTTTATAGGCTGTATTTAATCTTATATTTAACATAATATAATAGAACTTCTCAACAAAACTTACGAGAAGGATAGCTCTTAGCCCCTGTCTCCAAGACCTAGATATCTTCCCGATTGTTCCCATAGTTCTTTATATGTTCGGTTTAACTGGACAATTTCCATCCCATTTTTGCGAAAAAATGTGTATATTGTTCCTATGATTTCTAGGATGTTTCTTGCTGTCACCTGCAGTAGCAACAATTGATAGGAAGGGGGGAGGTGTAATTGGGTGGTCCCCTGGATTTTTCCGTCCCCAATCCTTCCCATTTTTAAAAGAAACCACGTTACTTGGCGGTTTTTATTAGAAAATGCTCTTTTTGGTATTTTCGTCAAAACAAATGAAAAGACAGCGAAATTACCCCTCAGCAGACAGATTTTTATCCTAAACTCAATACTTTTTGTTCCAAAATGAAACAAGAGATATGCGAAGGATTCAGAGCACCTAATAATTCTAGTTGCATTCATGGAAATATGGGTTGGTGAAGAAAGAGAACTTTGGGGTATAGCACGAGGAGATATTTAATGGGAAAAGAGAAAATCTTATAAGGAAATTTCTTCCTCAAAAGAGATAAAAAATTAATTCTACAGACAGTTTATGGTTTACTTATGAATGTCCGTAATAGAAAAATGAAAAAATTTTTTTAGCAAAATGTTTGAAAAAAGGGCAAAATGTTTAAAAAAAGAAGGCAAACCTCTGCGAGAAACGGCGCAGCCGTTACACGATATGGCTCCATGTTCATTTTCATTGCATGGCTAAATAAGGCCACAATGTCTTCCAGATAGCTAGTAGCTTCGACGGTGAGAACTCTGAAATCAAATAAAGAAGAAAAGGCTTAATATAGGGTAGGTGAGAGACTACTTCCGAAATTGACTTTTAGTTGCCCCAAAACTTTTTTTTGGACTCTGGTTTCGTAAAACAGCGAAACAAAATTTGAGAGAATGAATTTGAAGGAGCAAAAGTCTTAAGCGTCGACATCGTAAATGCAAGTAATTAGCCCGAAGGGGCAATTCACGAAAACTTTGGGAAGGGGGACAAAAAATATTTTTCAAAATCTAGGGGGGACGACATTTTTCAACGAAAATATCCCTCAAGTTTCCATATCGAAGAGGGGGACCCGAAAATTCTAGAGGGAAAATGCACCTCTCGATTGGCATCACTGTATTTATTATTTAACTCAGATTCCTTGAAGACCCCACTTGATTATGAATTATTTTCTGCGCAAAGATCGCACCATTTCGAGTAGGAGCACTATCTGATATTAAAAATTAGTAGAACCAGGGTTGCCAACTTAGACACTTTTCGTCGAAATTCACTTTTTTTTTATCTTAACGGGAACTCGGAAGAGTGGAAATCACTCTTTTTGGGTGTTAATTTTCGTTCACTTTGAACGTTAGCAATTAGCAACTTCGCCAGGAGTGTAATTAACCCATTATTAGCTGAACCAGAGTTGCCAACTTTTACACTTTTCGTGGGAATTCACTTTTTTTTTATCTTAGAGTGGATGCGGAAGAGTGAAATTCACTCTTTTGGGTGTTAATTTTCGTTCACTTTGAACTTTAGTAGTTGGCAACTTCGTCAGGAATATAATTAACCCAAGGAACAGGGTTAACAACTTGCATACTTTTCATTTGAAAGGCACTCTTTTATACCTCAGTGGTGATGCACAAGCAGCGACAGCCATGCGCATGCAAATTTTTTGATTTGCAGCAAAAACTTTTGATTTGCAGCAAAAGCTTCCAAGCAAAAACTCTTATTTTGCCTTGATTTATACTCTTTTTGGACGTCAGCAGTTGGCAACCCTGATCTGAACACGCTACAATCGTTCAAAATTCAGAAAAATACAATAGAAAGCCAACGGCTAAGTTTAACTCTAGTTCTGTGATCACGCAGTTCAGTTCGCAGTTGATGTTTATATTTTGTTGGACTCTTGCAATATCAGTTTTATTAGGGCTATGTATTTAGGTACTGAAGTTTTTGTATTATCTGCCTTGCAGATACAGCAATATATAAATCATGCAGGTTTCTGGTAGTTCTGATATTATAAGTAACCAGTCCTCATAGTTGACATGCAATGCTTCGACGGTAAAGAACATATTTATGCTACACAAAGTGATAATATCTCATTTATCCGTGAAGTCACTGTACAACAATATTCTAGTAATTTCACTTTAATTCGTTTTTGTTATGTTTTTTTAATGGCTTTTCTTTTCCTGTTTTTTTTCTATCTTTTTTCTTGTTCTATTTGCTTGATATAACGCTTGGGCGCTGTAGGCAAGTTAATACGGCAGGTTGGGGACAGACAAGTGTATCAACGTGCCCAAGCATAATTTTTACGGCGATTCTATATTTATCAATCCAAAATATATTTATCATCACTTCTAAGGTATAAAAGAGTGCATTTCAAAATATATTTATCATCACCTCTGAGGTATAAAAGAGTGCATTTCAAACGAAATATATTTTGAATTAACAAATATTTTTATCAAAATATATTTATCAATTCCAAATATATTCATCATCACCTCTGAGGTATAAAAGAATGCATTTCAAGTGAAATATATTTTGAATTGATACATATATTTATCAAAATATATCTATCAATTCAAAATATATTTATCAAAGGCATAAAATAGTGCTTTTCAACTGAAATCTATTTTGATAAAAGTACATTGATAAATATATATGCACCAAAATATATTTATCATCATATATATAGAGATGATTTACCATCACCTCTGAGATATAAAAGAGTGCATTTATCAAAATATATTTATCAAATGTATAAAAGAGGTATAAAAGAGTGCATTTCAAACGAAATGTATTTTGATAAATATATTTTGAATTGATAATATATTTAATTGATAATATATTTATTAAATTATATTTATCGATTCAATGGTACGAACTTACAAGAAGAAAATGGAAAAGAGGTAAATGTTCTTTGAAAAGCATTTGTAACTTTTTGATTTGTATTGTGGGTGAAAAAATAAAATATTTTATTATAGTTTTTATGAAGCTTTAAATAAAATTTTGTTGTTTTATTTATTATAGACATTACATACAGTTATTATGGCAGTTCCCTCTAACATTCGAAGAAATAGGCTAGTGAAATAGGATCTGAAAACATAGGCTAGTTTATTGAGTATACTTTGTTTAAACTACAGCCATAGAGATAACAAAATTCGTATTTAAATAAATATTAGAACCCAAAAAAGCTATATTCAGCTATCCCCAAAAGTATTTATTTTAAGGCAGGATACACATTATCAGAAAAGATTCTAAATGGCAGAAACACAATATGACAAAGCTCGACAAAACATAATAATTTCAGGTTCTCGAGATGATGTTGCCAACACCATCTACTAAAATAGAGTCGTTGGATTTTTAACAGAGAAAGAAAAAACGATGTCGTATCCATCTAGTTTCTCTGGTAAAAGTTCAATAATCCTGTATAAAGTGGTTGATTGTCTTACCTGGCGACAGAGGCAATTCTATTGCACAAAGTGTTGATTCTTGGGGAGGAATCCAAGGACTCGAAGTCCTGCATGGTCTGCGCAGTCAAGTTCATGTTCATACAAGCTGCAACGTTCTGTGCAGCTTCTCTAACGCATCTAAAATTTCAAAGAAAATATTATAAGTGATTCTTGAGCTACTTTATATTTTAGGATAATTTACAAAAAATCATAATAATAAAATAAGAATAATGAATGAATCAATTAGCATAGTTTGCACAGCTAAGTAAAATAAAATTTTAACTGCATTGTCTGCGCAGTTAAATTCATGTTCATACAAGCTGCAACGTTCTGTGCAGCTTCTCTAACGCATCTAAAATTTCGAAGAAAATATTATAAGTGATTCTTGAGCTACTTTATATTATAGAATAATTTACAAAAAATCATACGATTTAAAATAAGAATAATGAATGAATCAATTAGCATAGTTTGCAGAGCTAAGTAAAATAAAATTTTAACTGCATTGTCTGCGCAGATAAATTCATGTTCATACAAGCTGCAACGTTCTGTGCAGCTTCTCTAACGCATCTAAAATTTCGAAGAAAATATTATAAGTGATTCTTGAGCTACTTTATATTATAGAATAATTTACAAAAAATCATACGATTTAAAATAAGAATAATGAATGAATCAATGAGCATAGTGTATGAAGTTTAAGCTTAAATTATTTTGAATTGCTTTAACCAAAGAATTAAAAATAAGATTAATGAATGAATCATTTAGCATAGTTTGCACAGCTAAGTACAAAAAATTTTGAACTGCATTGTCTGTGCAGTCAAATTCATGTTCACACAAGTTGTAACATTCTGTGCAGCTTCTCTTACGTATTTAAAATTTAAAGGTAAATATAATAAATAATTCTTGAGCTACTTAAAACTTTAGGATAATTTACAAAAAAATCATATAATTAAAAATAAGATTAATGAATGAATAAATGAACATAGTTTACACAGCTAAGTACAAAAATTTTTGAACTGCATTTTCTCCGCAGTCAAATTCATGTTCACGCAAGTTGTAACATTCTGTGCAGCTTCTCTTATGCATCTAAAATTTAAAGGTAAATATAATAAATAATTCTTGAGCTACTTAAAACTTTAGGATAATTGAAAAAAAAATCATATAATTAAAAATAAGATTAATCAATCAATAAATGAACATAGTCTGCACAGTTAAGTACAAACAATTCTGAACTGCATTCTATGCAGCTTCTCTTGCGCATCTGAAATTTAAAAGAAAATATGATAAATGATTCTTGACCTACTTTACAGATTGGAATAATTTACAAGGAAATCATGTAATTAAAAAAAGATTAATGAATGAATCAATGAGCATAGTCTGCGCAATGAAGTTCAAAATATTTTTCTAATGAAATCCTTAGCATTTTCATTCGCAGAAAAAAAACTTTAAACTGCAAGTCTTATCACTGAAGAAGGTAAATAAAATCAGTAGATCTATAACAATGCAAGGGTGTAAACTCGGACAAGCCGCCATCCAAGTGAACAGCCATTCTGAGGCAAAACGCCCAACGTCTACAAGTTCTAAAACAATGGATAATTTCAAGTTTACTACGCAAAAATTCCTAGTCAAAAGTAGCAGCTCAATTTTAATTTCTTTCAATTTTTGCTTTTGGCTTACATTTTGGTTTTATTAAAAAAAAAAATACGTGTATATTTTTTTTAATTTAATATGAGCTCGTTACTTTTACGGTTGTCTTACAAATTGAATTTTGAATTCCAAAATAAAGGAGGTCGACTCTTACATTAGTTTTCATCAGAATTATCAGGAAACGGCAGTAAAATATAAAATTCTGAAGTTTTTCAAAATCACTGAAAATAAACAAAAACCGCCAATTTTATATTTTTTTCGAATCAGTACATTTTTTCAAAAACTTCGAAAATCAACTGAAATAGAGGCTAAAAAAAGTGAACTTCACCAAAATGAAATTAATTGAATGGGAAAACGCAGCGTAACTAATAATAATAATTAATTTGTACAAAAGCCAACAGGGGACAAAAAGAAAAAAGTGAAAGCACTTGATATCCAACACACAAGTACGAAAATACAACGCATAATAAGCCTACAGAACAAGAATTCTACGATTAAATCCCAATCTCAGGAATTTCCCCAGTTTGTAAATTTCTCCTAATACTTATTTGTCATTATTCCTCTATATCAATAGAACGAAGCATTAAAAAAAACAAAAACATTTTAACATACTTTAAGAAATATTTAAACAAACCCTAATACCTAGCAAGCCTAACAAGCTATCTTAAATAGACTAAACCAAAAAAATATCATAAAAATTCTAGGCTACAAACTATAAAACTATTTAAAAAACTATTTTAACAGATAATCAGCTATTTTATTAATAAAATTCACACAATAAAAATTTCCTTAATTCTGCCAAGTCATTACATTTCCCTGCAAAATGCTGCTTAGCCTAACTCATATATATATTATGAGTTCATACGTATACCCACCCCCTCTCACACTTACCGAACAACTAAGCTTATCCCGTCCAAAAAAAACGAAAATTTAAGAAGACTGAGTCGCTAAGACTAGGAATAAGTGAAGTTGGAAAGGTGAAATTGAGCAACAAAAGACCAATCAAGTGGACACCTCCACTTACCTAGGTAGTAGACTAAAAAAAAAATATAATTTTAATAATTTTTAAAGCTTGTGTGAGTTTTTTCTTCAGATTAAAAATTTACTGTTCTTGACAATCTAAGGAAAAAGTATATTTTGGAAGAATAAAAAAGGTCGAATATTTATGATTTTTTAAAGCACGTGAGTTTTTTTTGGGGATTAAATTTATACTGTTCTTGGTAATCTAAGAAAAAAGTATATTTTGGAAAAATAAAAAAGGTCGAATATTTATGATTTTTTAAAGCACGTGAGTTTTTTTTTGGGGATTAAATTTATACTGTTCTTGGTAATCTAAGGAAAAAGTATATTTTGGAAGAATAAAAAAGGTCGAATATTTATGATTTTTTAAAGCACGTGAGTTTTTTGGGGAGATTAAATTTATACTGTTCTTGGTAATCTAAGAAAAAAGTATATTTTGAAAAAATAGAAACGAAGAATTTTGATGATTTTTTAGAGCTTGTGGGAGTTTTTTTTGTTGTTGTTTTTTTTTTCCTCGACATAGTTCTATGAACTGAAGACTTCACGCATGTCAAAAACTGCACAAAATTGAAAACTTTTAAAACCACTGAAAGTTAAAACTGCACACATGTCAGAAGAAAGTATACATTTTTCTATGCATAAAATTACAAAAAAAAACTTACGTAAAAGGATTTAGTTTATAGGTTTCTTTTCTCGGTGCAAAAAAACTTTTGTCTTGCTTATCACTTGGAGATGAAGGAGGCATAGCCGCCACACTTGTGTCAAGAAAGCAACCGGCCAACAACAGTAAGGAGCCAAACGTCTGAGCAAACTGGGCTTCAAGAGTTTTGTTAAACTCAATTTCAGTGGCCATAATACCCACTGCTATGACTGTCTGTAAAATAAACTGGCTATTAAAAGAAGAAGATATGGAAGAAGTTTTAGAGTCATCCAAGGGCTAAAAGTCAAGAAAGCAACCAGCCAAAAACAATAAGGAGCCAAATGTCTGAGCAAATTGGGATTCAAGAGTTTTGTTAAACTCAATTTCATTGGCCATAATACCCACTGCTATGACTGTTTGTAAAATAAACTGGCTACTAAAAGAAGCAGATATGGAAGAAATTTTAGTTATACATGTCTTCAGTCTTAGTAGTAGTCACTTCAGAAGCAGAAGTTGTAGCAGCAGTAGTGGTACTGGTTAGTAGTAGTAGAAGTAAACGTAGGAGTAGTAGTAGTGGCAGTAGTAGTAGTAGTAGCAAGCGAATATTTCCTTTTTGGTTAATTGATCATCCTGTTTTCATTCCCTGAAAGTTCCAACTTAATTCCCTCAGCCTTTCAAGCCCTTTTGCTGCCAAGAGCTATTTCTAATCGGGCAGTTTATAGAAGAAATCATTGAAACTGGATGCATGGTACAGTGACGCTGCGAACTCATTACAGAGTCTACCCGTTAATTTTGGAAATTGAATACATCAACGGCAAAAGGGCTTCAGAGAGTCAAAGAATTTTCCCATTGCTGCCGAATATATGTTTTCTTTAGATTCCTATAGCAGGCTGAAGGAAAATATCAGTTTTTTACGCAAGAATTCAATTCATGGAGGGAACAACAATTTGGGAGAAGGGATTCAAATTAAAAAACAAGATCATCAACAGTAAAGAAATTATGGAAAATCTAAAACACAAGTTGAGATCTCTGGGGTCATATGTCATATTTATGTGTAAATGGGCTAAGGCTTTCAGGCTTACAGCATTTAATACTTCAATCATGTTATATATCAGTGTCATGAAGTTTAGAAGTGACAAAACCTAGCACAGGCGTGCTTTCCTTTTGTAAGTCTCTATTACTCGAATCTCAATTAAGGTTTCATCAGCAGGTATACTTTCTTTTCTTTTTTTTTGTAATAAATGATAACTGTGTATATTGCACCTACATAACTCCGATATACTACTACTACTACTACCACTACTACTACTAATAACTCATTGCAGCACCAAGCCACCCGATGCCAACACAACTACGCACGCTCCTCCTCCAACCTAATCTATTCAAGGCCTCCCTCTTTACACCCTCCCAGGAAGTTCCCATTTCCTTTAAATCTTTATTTATGACATCCTCCCAACCCAGACAAGGACGACCTGCTTCTGTAGCCCCAGACGGTTGGCCAAAAAGGACAATCTTCGGTAATCTGTCATCCTTCCTCCGCAGAACGTGGCCTATCCATCCCAACCTTTCTTTCATTATAGCCCTAGAAAGCGGGATTGAACCACATTTTTCGTACAGCCTACTGTTTGAAATACGGTCAGTCAACTTCGATATACACAGTCTTTTCTTGACAACAACACGACAAGTATAAATTTCCCACCAGTCGGAACTACTTTTTAGATTAAACATCGTCCATTTTGGAACGATCTGCCCCACTTTCCTTAAAAATAAATCCAGTCAGCAAATTCAGCATACACCAAGAGGCGTATTATCGGCTTTTCAAACTCCTAACTCATACAATGAAAAATATGCCATTTTTACTGCCAAAATATTGGCAGTATTGCCAATAATATTGCCAAAAATATTGGCCAAAATATTCTGGTTAGAAAAGACAAGGGGGAGGGAGGCAGGTTGAAAACTGTGGTGCAGGAAAAACATTATGAAAATAAACATATATAGTAGCATCATCTGGGATAATCTTCAATCAATGACCAAGTAAGAAAATATACGCCTCGGCAATTATCTTTATTGGGCTACTATCAATATCGATATACTGATATTGAAAATCAATATTAGAGTTTATATATTGAATAGATAAATCAATATTTAGTTTAAATTAATATTGAGCAAAATGCTTAATTAAAGTTAGAAAATTAGCAAGACTTTACAAAAGGATGAAACATCATCTAATATGGGACGATGAGCCCCCCTCTCCCCAAGAAAAGAGTCCTGTAAGCATATCCAGAATACACCAAGAAGCCTATGATTGGCTTCAAACCCCTATCTCGTCAAAATAAAAAACGTGCCAGTTTTATTGTCAAAATATTATTCTGGATGAAAGGGAGTAGGGGGAAGGCAGACAAGTAAATAGTACTTACTAAATAATAAAAGTGGCGTACAGGAAAAACGTTGAAAAAATGAAAGTATATAGCAACCTTACCTGTGATAATGTTTAATCAATGAATCAGTGAGGAAATATACCCCCGGCAATTATTTTTATTGGGCTAAATAGGCTAATATCAAGGAGAGATCAATATTAGTTTACTGCTTTTACACAAAACTACGCAATGGTATTAAAGTAGTCGAAAGAAATATAATTTCTGCTAAATCGCTGACACTCACTTTTAGTTTCCTATAATATGTCGCTGTTTCTCCAGTAATTTCATTACATCTATTTTCATATTTTGCTACTTTTTTATGTAGCTTTATATCTAATTTTATATTTATTGTTTTCATTAAATTTATTTATAAATATATATATATTATCTATTAGATTTATCTTTACTTTTATTTTAATTAGACATATTTTATTTTAATTAAATCTATCTATTTTAATGGTTATATTCTCCCGAGAAAAAATAAGGAGGTGGAGAATATAAACTAAAGAAGATAAAAAAAAAGCTTACTATAAGATCATAAAATATAAAACAGAAAATTTAAAACATTATGAAATAGTAGACCATGTAAATGAAACAAAAAGACTGTTCACTCACCGCAAGCGGTCTGTGAGCCACAATTTTCCCATCCAAGGGTAGACCATGATCATCAAGAACCTGTCCTTGGCCAAGGTAGACAATGAGATGCTTCAAAATCTTTGCCCCAAGACTATGATCAGCTGCCATCATTTTAAAGCACTTCTTCACATTCTCATCAAAAGGCAGGGTATGCTGAAGCAGTTCATTTACTACACCATCCATATTATGCTTCCCCATTGCCATCACTCCCTGGAGAACGTACAAAACTGTCTTCTCGTTCGTAACCCTCGGCAGTTTGGAAAATAGCATCTTCAGTGTGTCACCTGTCCGTAAGTGGAGCTCAGTGCCACGCTCAGAGAGAATTGACCAAATGATTATTGATATACCGCGTGAGGATGATTCACAAGGATCTTCTAGGCTTTTTGAAAGGTACTCTATAAATAGATTTAGAGAGCCAACTGGAATCTGTGTACTTGCAATTTTAGCAAGAGCATGGCCCACCTCAACCTAGAAATGAAAAAGGAATGAAAACTCAGAAGATAAAATCAAAGACGACAAACACCAGCCAAAGAAAAAAAAAATCCGAAGTATGATAAAAGCTAAAAAGTGTAAACCCCTTGGGAGAAGTCCATAAACTTTGGTATAAGCATGGTTTCAGCTTCAGGTCAGCAACGGACGACAAAGGATTGAAAATACAATCATCTGCTTTTAAATTTCCTACTTAGTAGATGTCTGTGGCTTGATACCATACATAAAAAACATTGACTAGAACCTGGCTTTCGGCTAGACCACGTTTTAGTGATGAAGGATGACAGATTGTTTAACCTTTTGAGAATCCATTATAGGCCAAACGAAAAGTAGGTCCTTCTCAAATGAAATGACAAAAGGTCATAGGAAAGGATTTAAAGTAGATTGGAATTCAATGGAAGGGAATAAAGAGTGACGCATCGACTAGATTAGGGTGGATAAAGAGTGCCCTCAACTGTGTTGGCCCCGGGTGGTTCGGCGTTACGTCGCGTTGTTAGTGGTACCAGTAGTTCACTCTCAAAAAGCTTTCGGTCTGATTAATCATGATAAAGTTACTAGTGAACTTAGTAGTTACTTACTCACTAATTACTTAGTTAACTTAGTTAATTACTTAGTTACGAGTGAATTTCACGTTTGTCGTTTTTGCATAATCATTGCTTCCTTCCTGTCAAACCGTTGCCAAAATGTAAAAACAAACTAAATAATTAACCAATTGTTTAATAGTACTAGAAAACATTTTAACTAGCACTGATAATGGTTGTTTGGGCCAAGTAGACTAGTTTGACAAATGACAAACACAAAGAAACAAAAAGTCAAACCTTCTATTACCCTACCTTAAGCTTGTTGTAAAACTTTGAAGCACAGTAAACCATACAGCCTACTCCAAGTTTATATATCTTTTGTTCAGCCTTTTCAATATAAGTGGCAGAGAGCATCATGGTATAACCGAAGAAAAAAAATACCACTACAACTGCTAACAACTCACTGCAACACCAAGCCACCTGAGGCCAACACAGCTATCCACCCTTCCTCTTGCCTCAAAACCTATTAGAAGCCTCCCTCTTTACACCGAAGGAAGAGCAAAATAATAGAATAAAGCCTATGCAAAAGAGATCTTTTAAGGCCATTTTTAAAATAAAATGCCTGATGATTATGCTTCAAGAAGGGGGGCTTAATCACCATACATGACAGTTTTGAGTCTCTTCACATCATCTTTGGCAAAAAGCCTTTAATTACTCCCAAAGCCCAGGAACTATTTCCGTTATCCTCTTTAATACAACCAAATTAAAAGTCACCTTTAAAGTAAAAGGTAAAAAGCTTAAAAACACTCCAATACATTGCAAAAGAAAAAGCTATAAAAAGTCTTAATGCTGTCTTTGTTTTAAATTTATTAACTTAATTTTTAATTGTTTTGTCCCTTTTTAGATCCACATGCTTAACTATTTTCATCTTTTCGTATTTTATGTATATTTTTATCGTTTGACAATTGTTGTATTTACCGAAAAATTTTTGTTCTGCGTTAGTTTTTTTGGACAATAAACACAAGCTCGACAACCTTAGCCAATTGGTTATTTTTAGAATAAAACCTTGTGAAATATTTAGTTGATTCGACAGACTAACTTCCTTAAAAATAAGCTTGAGGTGCCCTAGATTCAGTTGTATCTATAATATACTTGCATATTGTACTTGCTTGTAATGTGCTTGCATATAATGTACTTTACATTTTTGGTAAATGAATATTCTTTTTATTTTGGGAGGAGAATTTTACAAGCAGGTGTTTGGTTTGCCTATGGGGGCATCCCTCTCCCCTTTGTTGGCAAATCATTCCATGGATTCTATTGAAACCTCCACTACACACAGTTTTAGGCTCTCTCCCTGTTTCTGGGGTGGATTCATGGATGATTTGGTTTGCATTTAGAAACACGGTTTAGATTCCTTAGACGTTTTCCGTAAACATTTAAATAGTTTTGATAAAAATATGGGGAGAGAACCAATGAGGAACCAATAGTTAATAAGGGAATTAAGATTTTACATAATCATCAGGGGACGAGATTACCAACTAGAGCAAAAAAAATTGCTTCAATAATAGCGAACAAGAGGGTTATTTTGCAACAGAATAATTAACTTCATTTCAATTTTTGTACTTTTGTACTCAGTTGCTTTGGTTTTCTCATTGATGTAACTCTAATAGCTCTATGACCTACGTGGATCAGTTGCGACAACTGTATTTTCTTAATATAAGTAGTGGTTTTATTTCTATTTAGTTTTTTTAGTTTTTTATCTTTGCTTCTTTTGTGCTGAAGACGCCTAGTTTACATAAAGGCGAAATATCAGCGTTGTTTTAATCATTAATCTTTTCGCTCTACTGGCCGCAGTCTCGTTTGTTGTCTTTTCATTGAGTTTTTTCTCTCTTTGTTGTTCTATAAGAGTAATTCCATCAAATTTGTTTGAGATTGAATATTTTCCCTTAATTATTTGTTTCCAAAGTCATAAACTTCTCAGAAATAAAATAATTTTTTTGGATGCTCGCTAATCTCTTTTATGCTGCGTATAGTTTATATGCTTAAAAGCTTTTTCCCTGTGTCCAAGTTTTATTAGCGGAAAGTTTTTGAGCATCTACACTATACACAACATAAAATAGATGAGCAAGCACCTAATTTTTGTTTTATTTTTTTTTTAAACTTTATTTTATATATATATATATATATATATATATATATATATATATATATATATATATATATATATATATATATACATATGTATATATATATATATATATATATATATATATATATATATATATATATATATATAAACTGCTTACAAACTAAGCAGTTATTCGTGTGTCAATTTCTTCTGTTTTTATGATATAAGGGATTCTGTGCCTTGCCCAAAAATCAATCAGTTTTGACCAAATTAAAATGGATCCGATTTAGTTGGAAGGAAACTTACAAAAAGGCGATCATCCAAACTTGACAACACCAGTTTTATTTCTGCAAGTTTATCTATATAATCTTCATCGTGATTAATCGACAAGCCCTGAAGACGAGATGACAATCTGATAACCACACTTAAACTGGCAACAGCTTCGTTTCTAACAGCTGGCGATGAGTCAAAGCATCTTGCCAGAAGAGCTGCCACCGAGCCATTAAAGTCAACCCTAGCGGTTGTTGCCAAATCTGTTCGCCACTCGTCAAGCATCAAAGTTAGGGACATATGAAGAACTTGTATTGTTGCATTCCTTACGTACGCATTGTCGTAGTCTATCCAACGCAGAATTTCAGTAAAGAGGATATCTGAAATAAAGAAAACTATATATATATATATATATATATATATATATATATATATATATATATATATATATATATATATATATATATATATATATATATATACACTAGTCTTTAGTGTTCACATTTATTCTCAACGAGCAATAGGAGGAAACCCCTCTTTTAACGAACCCACAATACCTATCACAGATAAAATGGATGAAAACACATTAGAGTGATAGATTCGAATTATAGGGTCTAAGAACAATGACTACCCTATATTATTTGGGTAGTATATCACTATATTACTAGGGTAATAATTGTTATGTTACTACCCTATATTACTATATTACTATAATGACTTGAACCCCTCCTTAGGTTCAAGGGGATACGCCACTTCAGCCGATCTTCCAATCATATGAGCGTTCACACTTTGCTTCTAGGAAGACTGCACCCCTTCTAATTTCGACAAAAATTATCAAGGACATCAAAACCAGTGATCTGGATCCTGGACCCAAGTGTCCTAGACCTATCACAGGTCTATTTATACCCGAAGACTGCAACTTCTAATACTTTTCTTTTGTCTGGTTCAAGACTTCGATACTACTCCTAAAGTATCACACTTCTGTCAATGTTGCCATGTTGAACCGTGATGACAAATATAAGAATCTTATCAGTTAAAATATCAGACGTAATGAAAAAACTTCATAAGAAGAGATTAAAGAGAATTGGAACTTAACTTCTTGGAAGGATGTAAAGAGAGAGGCTTTGAATAGATAAGGGTGGAGTAGCAGCGTCTGTCACTGTGTTGGTCTCTGTCAGAGCAGTAGCAGTAGTATTATCACTTAAAATAAACATTACGTTTTGACCGGTAGAATTCAAACATTGTATTGATTCTCAAAATAAACTATTCATTCAAAAAGTCTAAAATTTCTTAAGCTGTATGGTGCACCCGTTTTTAGCATTTTTTTTCCTTTTTTTCATCCACATGTCTATTTTTTAAGTTGAAGCTAAGCACTACCAAAAAATGCATTACTGCATTTGGGGCCCTTTAAACAAAAAAATTTAATTCCTGATTCATTGGAATCTCTAAAGATAAATACGAATCTGGAAGTTTTCACCTAGCTAAACCAATCAGGTTTCATTTCCACTGCCCTTCATAATTTAAAGGCTTATTGCCCTTACTTCCTGTCCTTACAGTCCTTAATTAAAACAGCACTTCAAGAAAATGCCTTATATTTTAAAAGAGACCTAAAAATATTCTGAACATGGACATTTTCAGCATATTTTCATATTTTGAAAGTCAAAAAAGTCTAGTGATTTTGACAATGTAATTCACTCAAATGCTTTGTTTTCTCTAGCAGCCTCAGGTGTTAACCTTTCTAATGTTTCCGTGCTTAAGTATTGTTATGCTAATTCTTCAGTTAGGGTGAAGTGGAATGGTACTGTAGGGGAGTATACTCCTGTTAAAAAAGGCGTTAGGCAAGGTGCCGTGTTATCCCCGAGCATATTTAAATGTGTTTTAGCTTCGTGTCTCCAACTGTCAATTTTTTACAATGATAATTTAGGCATTAGTCACGTTGAATATGCTGATGATGTTCTGCTACTTAGCCGGACAAAACATAGTCTAATTATCAACTTTACCGGCTTTCAGCCGCACTATCCACAGTAGGCCTTTCAGTTAATGCCTCCAAACGTGAGTTTTTGTGTTTTGGGAGTCCTCCACTAGCATCACCTCTTTGCTTGGGTTCTTCAACTATACCATGTTCAGCAAGTATTTAATGGTTGGGTCTCTCTTTTTCCACGTCACTTTCATCTACTTGCTCTGCTGTTACGTCCAGCGTGCTGAAAAGTATGCGGGTTGGATACACGAAAATTTTACCAAATCGTGGTCGGTGTAACCGAAAAGGACTATGCCGTCTTTATTCTAGTTTTTGTGTCCCTACTATTTTTTATCTTTCTGGTTTTGCTTTCCTTCTTCGCAAGAAGGATACAAAGAAAATACGCTCAGGATATTTTAAGTATTGCAAGTATTTGCTGCGTCTGCCTCGGTGGTATCGGAATCATACAGTCGTTTCTAAATTTGACATCGTTGATGCGCCCTCGCGACTAAAACATTTATCTAAAGATAAATCTCTTAAAACTCGGCAAATGATTGGGTTTTTTTACCCTCTTTGGCCATTTTTGAATTGAGGTAATTTACTTATGTTGTATGTTGTTATGCTGCTATGTTATTTATGTTGTTATGTTTTTTGTCTTGTTTTTTTTTTTTTTTTTTTTTAGTATGTTTACTCCACAGTTTAAGGTACTTTGTGGGTTATAAATAAATTATTATTATTATTATTATTATTATTATTATTCTAAAAGGAGGGGGGGATAAATTTTGGAAAGGGATTTAGAATGGCACGCACGTGGAAACAGATTGGAAATTCTTGATCATAGGCAGCGCAATAGCACTGCCTAAGTAAAGAGCGATGTGTTCGCAATGTATTACTTTTTTTGGGGTTGTAGACCACGGTACTTCGTATCGAAGGATTCGTCATAGAAACTTCAAAATGTACTCATTCGATTTGAAACTGAAAGGGCTAGTACCTCTTTGAATAGTCGAAAGTGATTAGAGGGCAACTTGACCCCCTCCCACGCCCACGATTTCCCCTAACATATCCAATCCAAAATTTGAAATAACCATTTTGTTCATCGCTGTTAAAAGATCCAGAAATTATGTATTTGAGGATGATCACCCCCTTAGAGCCAAGGGTTAGAGCTTAGGACAAGGGTTATACATTATTCCCTGGGGGCATATAAGGTTTATATAGAAAGGGTGATCGTATAAAATTCGGAAGGGGCTCATTCGATTGCTAATCAGAAGTTTTAGTACCCTTTTTGAGATTCAGAGTGATGGGAAGGTAGATACCCCCCCCCCCCCACACACACACCTCGTATTTTTCCAAAATACATCCGATGGAAATTTTCAGATGGCGATTTGTTGCCAATGGCTATTTGATCGATGGCCATTTAATCAAAGATTTAAAAGGCTAGTGCCCTAATTAATAGTCAAAAGTGATTGGAGGGCAACTAACGCTTCCCACATCCACCATTTTCCCACAAACAAGTCAAATCAAAATTTTGAAATAGCCATTTTCTTCAACATAAATGAAAGGCTTGAAAATTATGTGTTTGAGGATGCCCCCTCCCCACCTTAGCTCTCAGGGTAAGGGTTGTAAGTTATACCAAGGGGGCCCATTTGATTGGTAATCAGAAATCATAATGTCATTTTTAAGATTAAGAGCGATCGGAGGGTGGATACCTCCCCCATACCTCGTATTTTCCCGAAATGCATTTGATAGAAATTTTGAAATGGCCATCTGTTGTCGTAGAAACTTCGAAAAGAGCTCATTCGATCGGAAACTGAAAGGGCTAGTGCCCTTTTAAATAGTCGAAAGTTATTGGATGGCAACTAAACTCTCTACTCCACCCACCGTTTCCCCAAACACATCCAATCAAATTTTTGAGATAGCCATTTTGTTCAACATAATGAAAACATCCGGAAATTATGTCTTTGAGGATGACAACCCCACAGCCCTAAGGGAAAGGGTTATGCCCTGAGGGCATATAAGGCATATATAGAAAGAGTGGTCGTATGTAAGTTATGCCATGAGGGCATATAAGGTATATATAGAAAGAGTGGTCGTGCAAACTTCGGAGGGGGCTCATTGGATTGGTATTCGGAAGTTCTAGTGCCTTTTTTAAGATTCATGGTGATCAAGGTGGGGGGTGGATACCCCCCACCTCGAATTTTCCTAAAATACATCTGCTAGAAATTTTGAGATGGGCATTTGTTGTCGTAGAAACTTCGAAAAGGCTCATTCGATTGAAAATTTAAAGAACTAATGCCCTTTTTAACAGTCGAAAGTGATTAGAGGTTACCTAACCCCCCTCCAACACTCCATTTTCCTGAACACATCCAATAAAAATTTTGACATAGCCAATTTGTTCCGCGTAGTTGAAAGGTCTGGGAATTATGTCTTTGGCAACCCCCATACCTTCTCAGGACCAGAACATAATTTGCACTTTACTGAAAAAAATGGCTGTAGATTGTCAGTTTAGTATACATATACTGATATATATTACTTAAAGTTTAATAATTTTTTATTTATTAAAGTTAAAAAGTTTAAACATTTTAAACGTATTTTGTCGTAGGAATTAAACGCACAAGAAGCACAAGATAAGCTTCTTTTAAAATAAGAATAATAGCTGATAATTATATATTATACCTATTAAGCTATTATGTTAACAAATTTATATTTTTTAATGTGCTATATTATAGAAATTTTGAGATAGCCATTTGTTCAAGAGTCCAAAGATCACACAACAAGGCTTTTGGGGTTAACACAATCCCCCTCACCCAACCCCGCCCCCAGAATCTGGGGGACAGGGTTGTAAGCTATGCCCCGGGGGCATATAAGCTTCTTATGGAAGGTTTGGTTGTTTGAACTTTAGAGGAAGCTCATTTGATCGGAAATTTATAGTTCTAGTTTCCTTTTAAGAGTCAAAATTGATGTGCTTTAACTAGCCCCCCCCCCCTGACAACCTGTTTTCACCAAACGCATCCACTCAAAATTATGAGATAGCCATTTTGTTCACAATAGTATAAATAGCATATAACACTGGCTTCAAGGTGGACACTACCCTTCAGAGCCCAGGTGTAAGCGTTGTAAGTTATGCCCCGGGCATATAAAGTTCTTACGGAACGGATAGTCGCATAAATCTCGGATCGGATGGGATTCATTTAGTTAGAAGTTGGAAGATCCAGTACTCTTTTTAAGAGTCAAAAGTGAAAGGAGAAAAACTAGCCTCCCCCTACAATTCTATCATTCCCCAAAACACTTCCAATCAAAATTTGAAGAGAACTATTTTGTTCAGCATTATTGAAAGGTCTAGTAATTATGTCTTTGGGGATGTCAACCTCCCCACATTGTCAACTTATATTATGTCATGTTGTATTATTAATTTAGACATTTAAGGGTAAGTTGTGGGGGATTTTGAAATAACCAGAAGGCACTATATGTATACTTTCAATACTATCACTACAGTTAATATAACTAATGACGCTAAAGGTATTAGGATGAAACTCTTAGGGAACGTTTAGAAGTTTCAATTTAAGGAAAAAACTGTATAGATGCAGGATTTCAGAGGGGTATATAAACAATGTCATAGGCAGTACCACTCTATAATAGCTAGAAATATCATTGAAACTTTTAGAAGAGTTATTTCAATTCAAACTTAAAAGTTCTGGTGCCCTTTTTAAGAGTAACAAGAGATTGGACGGCAAGCAGCCCTTCTCTTAAGCCCATTTATTTTCCTAACCGCATCTAGTCGAAACCTTGAGACAGCCATTTTGTTCAGCATAGTATAACGGTTCAGCAACTATGTCTTTAGTGATGTTAGGCATGTCAACCCCCCACAATTATACAATAGGCCCATTATGCTTTAAAACTAAATATTGCTTAAAAATAAATCAAAAGACATTGTGTTTATGGTCGCCAATAACAAACCTCAGCAATATATTGAGAATGACTGGGGGTATTAAGTTGAAACCTTTGGGGATACTCCTATTACTACTTCTGATCTTACAATTTAAATAAACAAAAAGAGTGTAAGTGCATCCAGGTTGGCAAAGATAGAATCTTTTGGGAATGATATTAAGTTTCAGAAGCTATAAAATTAAATTAAAAAATACTGTTTGTGTCAGGATTAAAAATTGTTGAAAAAGTTTCTTCAACATACAATAGCAATCCATACTTATGGATTCTTATAGAAAACAAAAATAAGAACTTTTTTCATGAAAAAGACTATATCAATAAAAAACGAACAGAAATTAATTTTAAAATATTTTCCACAAAACAAGTTTTAAAAGAAAAGTAAAGAGCTCCATTTAGCCAAGAATGAACAAAAATAAAGTCAAATAGTCTCGTTTTCAGTTTGACTCTGCTATTTATTGTAATTTCTGTTCGTTTTGAGTTTCATTTATTTATTAATAGTGATTTTCCGTAATTTTACGGTTGGAAGAATATTTGACTTTATTTTTGCTCATTCTTGGATTAATAGAGCTCTTCACTTTTCTTTGTAAAACTTGTTTTGTGGAAAAAGTTTTTTAAATTAGTCTCAATAAACATCATTACTTTATTAATATCTACCTACAACATTAATAAAGTAAAGCTTACATAAAAATCTTATTTCTTATTCTAAGGGAGGGTGGGGGTGCAAAATCGAGTTAAACATTCAAAGAGGGAGGTATTTGGCAATAGCTTTTAGATCATTGATCTATTTGAGCGTCATAGTCAGCAGTCAATATCTCGGTACAGCTACAAAGGCTTGAGTCATAAATCTTCTAACTTATTCTGAAAGGAGTGGAAGATCGCGTAAAAAAATTCAAAAGAAATTAGACTTAGAAAGAGTTTAGGAGCCCCTTGGTCATAATAAGCCCAGTGTAATCATACTCTAACCTGTAGCATAATTAATATAGCCCCACCAAAAAATATTTTATTTCATTCTAAAAGGGATGTAAAATCGTATCTAAAGGGTTCAAAACATTCAAAGCGTTACGGAATCGAAATAAAGGTCAAGAGCCCCTGGCCAAAAACAGCCTAATCGCCATATTGCACTTTATTCTGGATAGGGTGCAGGATCGTAGTGTATATTGAGAGCCTCAAACTAAATAAGTGTCACAATCAGCAAATTCTAAACTGTTGATTTGGGTTCTAATTTCATTTTGGCCAAATAAAGGACTAGATCTTTCAAAGCAACAAGGGGCTTCACAGCTCAACCAGAATAAATTATATAGCACCCCAAAACTAAATGAGTGTCACAATCAGCAAATTCTAACCTGTTGATTTGGGTTCTAATTTCATTCTGGCCAAATAAAGGACTAGATCTTTCAAAGCGACTAGTAGCTTCACAGCTCTCACATCCAGCTGAAGACTTTCCAAGTAAGCGTACGTTGGCAACACTGCTTCAAATGCTCTGTGTAATATACGCTCCCTTAACGATTCATCCAAAACTTTAGGGAGTGAACTGCAAAATTAAACATTAATTTTTCCCCTTCTTTTAAGGAATCCAAATTCTTTCATTTTGGCAAAGTACTACTACTACCAACAACTCAATTCATGACCAAGCATCCTAGGGCCAAAAACAGTTGCGCACACTCCTCCTCCACCCCAATCTTTTCAAAGCGTCACTGTTTAACTCCTCCCATGAAATTCAAATCCTATTTAATTCCTTCCTTTTGATCTCTTCCCACTCCATCTGGAGACAACCTTCTTTTTGTTTGGCCCCAGAAAGATGGCCAAAGAGCCCAATCTTTGGCAACCCGTGTCATCCTTCATCCATAAAAGGATTAAGGACCTTTCGGCTTAACCTTTCTTTCAGTATAACCATAGAAAGTGAGGTCAAAACCACTGAACTTGTTTTAACGAAATTCCAAATGTGAGTAAAAAAACATTAAGAAATGTTATTGAATTGGATTCGAACTGGATTCGAATTAAATTCAACTTCTCATGAAGCTTATGCAATTTATTTTTTATATCTTAGCAAGTAAATGTCTTATAAAGGGGAGTTTAACTTTACTATTACTACTAACAACTCACTGCAACACCAAGCCAACTGAGGCCGACGCAGCTACTCATGCTCCACCTCCCACCCAATCTATTCAAAGCCTCCCTCCTTACACCCTGCCAAGAAGTTAATATTTTCCTTAAATCTTTCCCTACAACATCCTCCCGCCCCATTCGGGAACGAACCGTTTTTCGTTTGGTCCTTGAATCAGATAAACTTCTAGCCATAGACAGAGTGCCACTTCATATGTAGAATGGAACAATAAGACAAAACCTGGCAAGTATAAACATTTAAACAGCATATTACGCAAAAATATATATTCATATTTACCTATAAAAGTGTAGACCATATATTTTATACATGTGCTTATTAAAAAAGTGTATATTACACAGAAACTTTTCAGAAAAATTCCTTGATTCATTCAAAATAGGTGGGAGTCTTTTAAATCAGAGTGCAGTTTCAAACAGTTCGTGGTAACGAACTGTAGTAAGGAGCGACCCGCTCAATATTTCATAATCATTACCGACTGTCAATTACTATACAAGAAATAACTTATAGCATAAAACTGAACATTAAATACCATTATCTAAAGAGGATTTTCAATATATATACGATACAATTCAACAAAAAGTACAAGGGAATAGGGAAGAGGCAGTGAAAAGGAGAGGAGACAATGAATGAAAAAGAACACCAGCATTTAGCTATATTTAAAAAGTTGTATCTATGATACAATTTACCAAAAAGTTCGAGGGGATAGGGAGGAGGCCGCGAGGAGAAGGAAGGAATGGAGAAGAAGAACGAAAAAGAACACTAGCATTTAGCTCTATTTAAAAAAAAGTGAGTTTACATATGTGTACGGTCCAGTCACCAAAAAATAAAAAGGGATAGGGAGGAGGCGGTGAGGAGGGAGGAGAAGGGACGGTGAATGAACAAAACGATTAACTTACATTAATGCGCTTAGAGCATGCAGTGCAGTAACAAGAAAAGCATCATTTGCACTTTCTTCGGCCATTTCAGCTAAGCAAACACCAATTAGCGACACTTCACTCTCCAAAACACACTGGTCACTAACACCATCAGACACAAGAGAGGTGGCAACTGAGTATATAGCCTCCAAACCTGATCGTCGAACCTCCAAGTTCTAGGAAAGAGAAGTTAGAACAAGAAATGTTTGAAATAACAGAGCTCTTGATTAACAAAATACATAGTAACAAATTCTTTTCCCACTTTTCTCTAATGTTAACTCTTTTCTCTTATGCAATTTCCATTTCAGGTGCAAGCACAATTGTTGTGGCAAATCGTAAGTTAATAGTCAATAGTAATAGTTAATAGTAATAAATAATATAATAGTTAATAGTAAGTTAATAGTATATTACAAAATAATATATATTTTATTATATTATTACAAAATATTAGTATATTATAAAATAATATATATTATTATTATATTATTACAAAATTTAGAGTATATATAAAATAATATAATACTAATATAATAATAATATAAATAATAAAAATAATATTATAAAATAAAAAATAATAAAATAATATAGTAATGAAATAGTTAATAGTAAGTTAATAATACCATAATCACGACACACCTCAGAGCAAAAAGGTATAGTAAACTGATACGAGTAAAAACTCTAAGTTTGTTTCTTAATAAAAAAAAAAAAAAAAAAAAAAAGATGAAAAACAACGCCATCATAAATTAACCAAGAAAATCATGAGGTTACCCGTTTTCATATATCTTCAGGAAGGTATATCTTTTTCACAAGATATGGTTTTTTAACTTTTGTTACAGTTTACTTTCTTTCTACTGATTAACGGCACACTGAGTGTGATCTTACTAGTCTTGACTCGTAATTCTGATTTTTATACAATAAAACATCCAGATTTGCGTTATTTAAAGTTTTCAGATTTGTTTTTTTCCCTTGAATAATTTAGATTATACCCATTTTTTTAACATTTCTAGCACGGATCATAGAGCAAAAAGATAAGATATAGCAAAAAGATATTATTTATATATATATATATATACTATATATATATATATATATATATATATATATATAAAAATAAGTTGTCTGTGTGTGGATCTGTGGATCAGGTGACGTCATGTTTCGGCTGACGTCATGAAATTAGTTGCCATCATTTTTGCTTTGAAGGTGACGTCATTCAAGTTATATAAGACATATGTTCGCGTAGAATTCTATTAATGTTTAAGTTTACAATGACTGATGAAGATGCTCAAAGAGTCTCTGCCAAAAAACTTGCTGCTGATAGAGAAAGTCAGAAAAGAAAGCGTGCCGAGGAATCAAAAGAACAGCAAGGAAACAGGCTTGAGGCTAAAGAACGCAAAACCGCGCAGTTAGATGAAGATCCACCTGGGACAGCGAGAGTCAAAACATATTAAAACTGAAAATGATAGCGATGATGATTGGGTTTGGGATTTTGACTTGGAGAAGGTCATCAATGACTACCAGATTTTAGTTAAAAAAACAAAGGTTCGGCGATATGTATTTCATAGTGAAGCTGAAAAATAAGAAGAAAAAGAAAACTGAAAAAGAAAAAAGAGAAATTACAGACTGGGATACCGGGACACAAATGACGACCGGGACACAGGGAATATAAATGACGACCAGGACCACAGGTATTTAAGAATATCGTTCAAAGACAAATTTTTAATTGTAAGAAGACCGTTGAAAGAGAAATTTCTAATTGTAAAATGACTGAAAAACCTACAATGGCAACGGTACCACCATCGAAGTAGATAACCAGTGGTTTACGGCCAACCTACCATCTTCAAAGATACCACGATAGGAAGACTCTACACCGTTCACCCCAATCAACATGAATGCTTCTTTCTACGCCTGCTTTTGGGTGAATGTACCCGGTCGACATCCTTTGAGTATTTGAGAACTGTAAACGGTACTATACATGACACTTACCGTAGTGCATGCCAAGCTCTGAATTTATTGGAGAATGACCAACACTGGATAACTGCATCAATGACGCGTGCGAAACGTCAACCCCAAGTCAAATTCGTACACTTGCTCTCCATCAGCTCCTACAGAGTTATGGGAAAAATATAAGTCAAAAATGTCCGAAGATATACTCCATCGAAAACAGTTAGAGACGTCAGAAATGACTTTTGATTTTACATCAGAAATTTATAACGACACTTTAGTTATTATAGAAGATTTGTGCGTACGTATGGCAAACAAACCTCTTCAGGATTTGGGAATACCTTCACCTAACCGTATCGCTGCTGTTTCGACATGTGTAGAATTGGATCGTGAACAAAGTTACAGTACGAGTGATCTATTGTCGTATGTACAAAATAACATTTACAAGTTAACGTCGGAACAAAAAGACATTTATGATACGATAGACTCAATTTCAGGACGTATACAACTACCTGCTGATTTCTGTAGTTTAGTGACGTCCAAAAATGAATTGATTGAAAAAGTATTTCCGAATATTCTAAAAAATTATAAAAATAATAAATGGCTAAGTGAAAGAGCGATTCTCGCACCCAAAAATATAGACGTCCACGAAATCAACAATATTGTTTAGACCAAGATTCGAGACCAGGCAGTCCTTTGCAAGTCAGTCGACACAGTTTTGGAACCACATGAAGCGGTTAATTATCCATCTGAATTTTAAATTCCATATATCTTTCAGGGTTCCATCACACGTGCTACAACTAAAAATAGGCGACCCACCAAAGCTTTGCAATGGCACGCGACTTGCCGTAAAAAAAAACAATGGAAAGCCTAATAAAGCGACAATCTGACAGGGCATTTTGAGGGTAAGGGCTGTTCTTATTCCTCGCATTCCCATGATTCCAACGGATCTGCCTTTTCAATTTAAAAGATTGCAATTCCCAATTCGATTAGCATTTGCAATCACCATTAACAAAGCTCAAGGTCAATCATTAGAAAAATGTGGTATAGATCTTATTACTGATTGTTTTTCCCATGGAAATTGTACGTTGCATTTCGAGGGTCGGTAAACCTGACATCTATTTATATGCAGCGACATTGGACAGCGAAGAATGTTGTATATTCGCAAGTTTTTACGCAGTTAATTTGTATTGTATCCATCTATCTATATAAAAACGAGTTGTGTGTATGCATGTTTGTTTGTTTGTAAAAAGAGCGTTTGCATATGACGTCAATTATTAGTGCATACGGCTTTGTATATGCACAGACAATGGGAAAGCCAAGAATGTTGTATATTCGCAATTTTTACGTAGTTTAACTCCTGCAGACGAAATGAATGCTTGCCTGAAAAATTCTAATTTATGGGCACACGTAAAAATATTAAATTAACTACAAATTAGCGTGTCCGATTGCAAAACGATGATTCTGGTCAAACATTTCAGATCAATTGCTGGCAATTGGAAACGGAAAGCTTCCAGTAGTGGAAAGCCAAAATGTTGTATATTCGCAATTTTTACGTAGTTTGAAACACATAAATAAATCTATCTATATTCACAGTGGGACACAGGGACACAACTACAATGGCGCGTAACTAATATGGCGCGTAACGACTTACGCGCGCGGGGGGCTTTGGGGGGGCGCGAAGCGCCCCACCAACTGGGTGTTGGGGTGGCGCGAAGCGCCACCCCAACAGCTAGTATATATATATATATATATATTATATATATATATATATATATATATATATATATATATATATATAAATATATATATATATATTATAAATAATATTTATGTATATATACATAAAGAAAGGAAACGGGTCAAAAAATGGGGTGTGTTTGTTTGTGCAATTCACCTAGCAAGCAATATCTAACAATCCAATTTCAATAAAATGACTCCAAAACTTTAGAAAAAAAAATGATGATAATAATGTACACATCAAATGCAACAACTGTTGATTTTGATTTCAAAAATCTAAAATGCAACCAGTTCGAAGTTATCAATCAAAAAGAATTAGCATCAACAAAGTGTCTTATACCACCCCTAAGGAACGAACCCGTCTGCATCCAAGGTTAATATAAAAGATTTTAAAGTTTAAATACTTTAAAGTATAAATAATTTAAAGCATAAATAAAGGAAAACATTGAGATCAAAGAGAGTAACACTAAGAAACTTAACATCTCAGAAAACCCAAAAGGAAAAGTTTGGATTCCCTTAATATATAAGTAAAAAATTTCGTATTGCACATTGACTTTCGTGCAGCTACTGCAGCTGCATGAATCAAGTCCACTGTTGAGGCAAAATTTGGACCTTCTGAATATTCTTCGTAAAATGACGATATCAAAATGTTGATCTTTTGCCATTGTGTGTACCCAAGAGACGGGGGGAGGAGTTAAGCGCGCAGGAGGGTCTCTCTCTCTCTCTCTCTCTCTCTCTTCCTCTCTCTCTCTCACCTCTCTCTCTCTCTCCTCTCTCTCTCATCTCTCTCTCTCTCTCTCTCTCTCTCTCTCTCTCTCTCTCTCTCTCTCTCTCTCTCTCTCTCTCTCTCTCTCTCTCTCTCTCTCTCTCTCTCTCTCTCTCTCTCTCTCTCCTCTCTCTCTCTCTCTCTCTCTCTCTCCTCTCTCTCTCTCTCTCTCTCTACGTGCCCAGCGTACACCGGATGGTGTGTGGATCCCTATCTTCCCTTTAGATAGTTTTTAGCTTTTTACATCTAACTAAACTGCAAATTATACATACATTTGATCCTTCAAGAACATGAGTAATCACAACTGCAATTGGATCAGCATGCATCATAAGTTGAACCAACGGAGCTTTCATTGCAGCTTCACCATAAGCCTTAAGAATCATGACTCGATTCATGTCAGAATCCAACTTTGATCTTGAATCTCGTCGAAAAGTAGCAAAAAATCCACCCGACCTCTGGGCAAGAGAAATCTTTTCAAAGTTGTGAAGACGCGATAAAACTGCCTCAAGGTGGGATCGAGCAACTAGACCGAGGGCCTCTGGACAACTCTAAAACATAATAACAATGAATTAAACACACAGTGGACCATTTATATAGACAATGTTTTTGAAGATGTTCATTATCCTTGGGGAGGGTGGGGTCAACAATAATAACCTAAGAAGCACCAGTACTCCTTTCCTTGGAATACGTGAGGAAACATTAAAATATTTAGCGACAGCATCCATAAAAATGGCATGAAAAATACAGTATGTTTTTCGAAGAATTTTTTTTAAAATACTCCAGTCAAGAGTTACAAACCCTAGAAGCACAGGAAACATAAACCTGGATTACATAAGCATTAGTCAATCGTT